>NW_026856405.1:0-27628 GCF_026571515.1 Ruditapes philippinarum
GGTCACAAAAATATAATAGTACAATGAAACTTGGTGTGTAGCAAGCATATGCAAAGAACCTTGTTTGGGAATTGCTTTAGATCTGGTCATTATTACCAGTAATAACTAGATTTAGCAGGATGAGAAATGTTAAATTAAACTTGTCAATAACATTCATATTTGTAAAATTTTTTTAGCTCCAAAGGATCAAGAAGATCATTTTAATAAAACAAAAATTGGTTAAAGGTTGATATGTTGAGTGAGGAGGACCTGAAGCTTATGTAAAGACATTGCTTTGGATTACTTCAGCACCCCGCTCCTCAGAAGCAAGGCCAATATATATTGTTTATTAGTCCCCTACCAGTTTACCGGAGGGGACTTTAGGTTAACCCTTCCGTCCGTCTGTCTGTCTGTCCGTCAGTCTGTCTTTCAGTCCGTCAGTCCGTCCGTCCACAAAACTGGATCCCGCGATAACTTGAAAAGTACGAAAATATTTTTATGAAACTTGATATATGGATAAGTGGCAGTATGGGAGATTATGCAGGTCTTTTTCTTTTCTTCCTATGTTTGAAAATTCTTGTTGCTATGGCAACAATAGGCTGAAAATATGGCAAATTTTACACATAAACTGGATCCAGTGATAACGCAAAAAGTACTGGAAATATTTTTATGAAACTTGAAATATGGGTAGATGGCATGATGGAGATTATGCACGTTTTTTTCCTTTTCTTCCTATGTTGAAAATTCTGGTTGCTATGACAACAAATAGACTGAAAATATGGAAAATTTTACAGATAAACTGGATCCAGTGTTTAACGCAAAAAGTAATAGAAATATTTTTATGAAACTTGTAATATGGGTAGATGGCAGTCTGGAGATTATGCACTTCTTTTTTCTTTTTTTCTTCCTATGGTTGAAAATTCTGGTTAATATGGCAACACATAGACTGAAAATATGGCAAATTTTACACATAAACTGAATCCAGTGATAACTCAAAAAGTACTGGAAATATTTTTATGAAACTTGACATATGGGTAGATGGCATCTTGAGATTATGCATGTCTTATCTGTTCTTCCTATTTTGAAAAAATATTGGTTGCCTTGGCAACAAATAGGCTAAAAACATGGCAAATATAACAATATTTGTGATTAGTCAAAAAGAGCTGAAAATTTTTATGAAATTGCATCTTTAATTCAAGAGTTCTCTCCTCTTTAAGAATTTTGCTTTTAAAAATGTTATATTTTGGTAACAAGGATGTTTCAAATATTAACTTTAGATTGTCCTTCAGTCCGTCTGTCTGTTCATAAAAACTGTTTCCTGTAATCACTTTTAAAGACCTTTTCCAACAAATTTACTTAAAATAGAGAAAAATTGAAACATTAGTGAATGGCCAATGGCCCTTCAGAATGTTGATGGGATTCTAACCGTTAGGGGACTTATGGATTGCTTGCAATACTATGATAATTGCTCGTTTCTTTTGTTTCTTCATTATTTATCATTTACATTGCACAAAGTTACATTTATTATACCCCCACCACAAAATGGGGGGGGGGGGGGGTATAATGGATTCGCTTTGTCGCGTCGGTCGGTCAGTCGGTGAATTTTATGAGTTTTTGTTCTTTATTTAACTACGGAATGAAGCTCATAAATATCAAATGTTTGCTCTGTCGGTCGGTCCGTCCATCGGTCTGTCTCCATTTTCGTGTCCGCTCTATAACTCCTATACCAATTGAAGGATTTTCTTCAAACTTTGCTCAAATGTTTACCTCAACAAGGGGATGTGCAGAACCCATGTTGACCATGTGTCAGCTCAAGGTCAAGGTCACAATTGAAGGTCAAATATCAAACAATCAAATATTTCACAGTATGTCGTGTCCGCTCTGTAAGTGCTACACTTATTGAAGGATTTTCTTCAAACCTGGCTCAAATGTTCACCTCCACAAGGGAATGTGCAGAACCCATGTTGCCCATGTGTCAGCTCCAGGTCAAGGTCACAATTGAAGGTCAAATATCAAACAGTCAAATATTACACAGTATGTCGTGTCCGCTCTGTAAGTCCTACACATATTGAAAGATTTTCTTCAATCTTTGCTCAAATGTTCATCTCAACAAGCGGATGTGCAGAACCCATGTCACCCTTTTGCCGGCTTAAGGTCAAGGTCACACTTGAAGGTCAAAGATTGACTTATAAACTATTTTTTTAACATTTATTTGAATATTTCTGAATCTAGAAAAGGTATTTGCTTGAAACTTAAAATATATAAAAATATAATAGAAGTGTCACAATTAAGATATGCTGGTCAAGTTTCATAACACTGTATTGCATTTTAACAAAGTTATGCCCCTTTTTAAGTTTTCAAATTAACATACAATCAAATATTAGACAATATGTCGTGTCTGCTCTATAAATCCTATACTAATGGAAGAATTTTCTCCAAACTTTACTCAAATGTTCACCTCAAAAAGGGGTTGTGCAGAATCCATGTCCCCTTTGTGCCGACTAAAGGTCAAGGTCACACTAAAAGGTCAAAAATTGACTTAGAAAATGTTCTTAAATTTTAACATGTACTTCAATATTTCTGAAATTAGCACAGATATTTGCTTGAAACTTAAAAGATATATGAGGTGTCGCAAATAAGATATGCAGGTCAAGTTTCATTACTCTATTGCATTTTGACAAAGTTTTGCCCCTTTTTAAGTCTTCAAATTTACATACAATCAATACTAGACAATATGTTGTGTCAGCTCTCTAAATTTTATACTAATGGAAGGATTTTCTTCAAACTTTACTCAAATGTTCACCCCAACTGGGCGATGTGCAAAACCCATCTTAACCCTTGTGCCAGATTAAGGTCAAGGCCACACTTGAAGGTCAAAAATTGACTTATTAATAAAATATTTAGTACATCGGGAAAATGAAAGGTTATTTGTAACTGTTTCGAACATGATTTGATAATATATATCTATACTATTATCTGTACAATTAGTCTTTTTTTTCACCAGAGATAATTTCCTTTTATGTATTTGTGCCACTTTAGTTTTTCCCTTAATCACCTTTCCAAGTCGTCTTCTGTCAAGGACATTAGTGGGGGTATGAATCGCATTCAGCGATAGTTATAGTTTTGCTTGTATTTGTATTCAAAGTAGAACAAAACTTCTACAATGGTGATAATTGAAAACCTTTTTTGCCATGTTCCTTGTTTCAAAAATAAAGTATGGATTTTTTTGACACCAAGAAAATTAAATATATTTGAATAGTAATGATGTGTATATTATCTCCATTTCAGAACTTACAGATGAACTAATTAAATGGTACAATACCAATCAGAGTACTGTTCCACTTTCACCACTGACAGATGACTTAGATACGCCGCTAGCTGGGTTTTACATCATGCCAGACATTGATATACATACAAACATATTCAGCCAAGAGAGGGACACAACTAGGGTCAAGTTGTTAGAAGAGGTCTTTACATCAAGTGGAAGGGTTCTAAGGGAAATATACTTGTCAGCTGATGCTGGTTTTGGAAAAACTGCATTTTCAAAATATCTTGCCATAACATGGTGTCAAGCTCATCAAAAAGATCAAAACTACAAATATTTTAAAGAAGAAGACATAAAGGCCTTTTCTGGCTTTGATTTTATTTTCCTGGTGTTATTAAGGGATTCAGTTCAAGTCTGTAACATTGACGACATGATTGAACAACAAATTATAAAATGGCTTCCTTGTTCATCATCATTACCAAAAGACTTTTTAAAAGAAATTTTGAGTCGTGAAAAATGCTTAGTTATTTTGGATGGGCTAGATGAATGGACTCATCCTGACAATGCTTGTACAAGATCACATGAAAAACTTCCTCATCGATACGCACGAGAAAATTGTGCAATCCTAACAACAACCCGGCCATGGAAGCTTGGTGTTTCAAACTTGAGGACAAGTCAAATGGACAGGACAATAGAGTTAGCTCAATTAAATAACATGTCAGTTATGAGATTAGAGTTAAATGCTATTCGGGTGATGAAAAGGGGCCTTTGTGAAGATGAATTGAAGAAACAAACTATCAAGTTAGATGACGTGATAAAACGAAGTGGTCTCAACAACCTGAAAGCTATTCCTCTCATTTTAATGTACATTGTATGTTTATGGTGTGATGGTAAACCTATTGGACAGTCAAAATGTCAACTTTATACAAGTATAGTAGAACTGCTTCTGTCAAGAACACTGCATAAACATCCAGAACTAGAAACAGACACCAACCCTTCCCAGGATGATCTCCCACAATGCTTTATTAAACATGTGAATTGCCAAAAATACAGCAAGCTTATAACGGTGTTAGGAAAACTAGCTTTCCATACATTATTCAATGTTCAGAAAGAAAATACCATTGTATTCAACAGATCTATTGCTGAAAATTATCTTTGTCAAGATAATTTAAAATTAAGTTTACTTTCAGGAATACTTACAGAAAGTAAAGTTAAAACATATACAGAACAAGATTCAAAAGTATCCTTTTCCCACAAAACAGTTCAGGAATTCTTTTGCGCATCTTACATAAGTGTTCAAACCATATCTGATATAAAGAAAGAAATTGTAGAAAAATGCAGAACTGTGCAACATATTCTAGATATGTCAACATTGTTTATGTTTATTAGTGGTATGAAACCCGAAATCATGTCTTCAGTCTCACATGAATTTATGATTGTGATAAACAATGATGAGAAAACAAAGAAATACAGAACTATGACATATTTTTATAACTATATCCACAAACCATTATTAGATATACAAGACATGTATATTTCATTTGCCCATGAAAGTCAAGAAAACAAAAATCTAAAATTTTGCATACAAGATGTCTTTATTAATGAAAAATGTCAACAAGAAAGTTACTTTAAACAATTACAACATCTGTGCCATCAAAATAAAGAAAACATGAAATCAATACTTATAGTAAACACATATTTTTTAAGTCTGCAGAAAATAATCCAACTGTTCGCACTCTCTGACCTTCCAAGAATAGAGAAATTATGGTATCAAGGTGAAATTGAAGCAGAAGAAATGAAGAGCTTGTTATTGAATCCTTATAAATGTTTAAGTGTGCTGGCACATAAATGGGAAAATAATAAATTGTTAGGTAAATGTTGTCTGCTGACTGCAAAAGTAATTAAAAAACTGCTAAGATTACAACACCTGGAGAGTTTTCATATTGATTGTTTTTTTATGACCCACAAGGAAATGAAAACATTGTTGAGTTTTCTCACTAGTAAAAAATCGATGAAATATATAGCATTGCACAATTTATACTGTATTGATCACAAGACTTCATGTGAGGGATTCAACCTTGACCTTTCTCAACATTCACAACTAAGATGTTTAGGATTACAAGAGGTGCCTGTGTCACAATTTAAAATGGATGTATCCTTGTTAGAAGAATGCTTTGTAGGTGGATTATATAAACCTGGTGTTGTGTCATCTTATCTCAGTCAACTACCAGCAGCCAGTAAACTAGAGACATTTAGGTGTTTCGGTCTCCAACTTTCCATTGACATAAAAACAATGTTAAAAACACTATCATCATTACTTTATGTAAAACAAGTTAGGTTGTTAAGAATCAATCTAGGTGAAAGATCATTAACACTGTCATCTCAAATGATCAATATTGAACGTGTTGAGCTGTGGTACATAAAAATGTCCTGTTCAGTATTACATGATCTCATTACTGTTATAAACAAACTACCGCATACAGTGACAGTACAGATTAGAGGTTGTGATGTAAAACCAGAAACAGAATTTGAAGAAATTAAAAGGGACATTAGAACTTCAGAATTATTCATGTTAACATACGATACCAGCATAGATCAATATAAGGATTATATGTTTCAGTTTCAAACAATAAAATTTGCTGACAAATAGACTGATTATTTGCTAAATGATATATTAATGTGTTATGCGTGAATCCAGTAGAAATTTATTATACAAAATAGCTTAAAATCGATGCATTAGTCACCAGTTTTTATAAAAATGTTCTTGTATGCGGGCAGAGTCATTTAGCTCGCAAAAAATGTCGCTGATGTAAACTGCATTTTAGATAAGAATTTATTAGATTTATTCATCAATGAGGATACATTTATCAGATGGTAATATTTTACAATAGAGACATTTTACAAATAAAGTTTCAATTATTTTTAAAGATGTCGTTTTTAATTTTTAGCTCACCTGACCAGAAAGTGGTCATTCAAAGTGAGGTAAAGTGATGGGGCTCTGTCCGTCGTCCGTCATCGTGCGTTGTTTGTCATCAGAAATTGGGTTGTTAACAGTCTAGCAGTCAGAGAATTTTGATTGGATCATCATAAAACTTTGTCAGAATGTTTGTCTCAATGAAATACAGGTCAAGATCGAATATGGGTTATCTCGGGGTCAAAAGCTAGGTCACAGGAGCTAAAAAAAATTTTTTATTAACACTCTAGACTAGTGGCTGCACTTTTGATACAAATATTCTGGAAATTGATCAGGAAGATTGTTTTGATGACCTCTAGGTAACGTTCGAATATGGGTCATCTCCAGTTAAAAACTAGGTCACAGGAGCTTAAAATATAAGAATCTTGTTAACACTTGAGTGGCTGCAGTTTTTATCCAAATGTTCTGGAGTTCTGGAAATTGGTCAGGAAGGTTGTTTTGATGTCTTTTAGGTCAAGTTTGAATATGGGTCATTTCCGATCACTCTTCTCTAATGGCTGCAGTTTTTATCCTGGAAATTGATCAGAAAGATTGCTTTGGTGATTTCTGGGTCAAGTTTGAATATAGGTCATCTCTGGTCAAAAACTAGGTCACAGGAGTTAAAAATAAAATATGGGTCATCTCCAGTCAAAAACTAGGTCACTTTGATCCCAATATTCTGGATATTGGTCAGGAAGGTTTTTATGATGATTTGCAGGCCAAGTTTGAATATGGGTCGTGACGGGTCAAAAACTAGGTCACAGGAGCTAAAAAAAAGAAAAATCTCGTTTACACTCTAGTGGCTGCAGTTTTAATATAAATATTCTGGAAATTGGCCATAAAGGTTGTTTTGATGATTTCTAGGACAAGTTTGAATATGGGTCATCTCTGTTCAAAAAATTAGGTCACAAGAGCTAAAAATAGAAAAATCTTGTTAACACTACTGGCCTCAGTTTTGATCCAAATATCCTGAAAATTTATCAGGAAGGTGACAATTTCTGTGTCAAGTTCGAATCTTTGGTAAAAAAAAAGGTCACAGGAGCTAAAAATAGAAAAACACTAGTGGCGCAGTTTTGATCCAAATATTCTGAAAATTAGCCAGGAAGGTTGTTTTGATGACTTCTAGGTAAAGTTCAAATACTAATCTTGGTCAAAAACTAGATCACAGGAGCTAAAAATAGAAAAATCTTGTTAACACTGTAGTGGCTACTGTTTGATCCAAATAGTTTGGAAATTAGTCCGTAACTTTGTTTTGATGATTTCTATGTCAAGTTCAAATATGAACCACCTTGGGTCAAAAACTAGGTCACACTGCCCAAATATTGAAAAACCTTGCAAACACTCAAGTGGTCACATTTTTTACTCTATTGTCATCAAACTTGGTCAGGATGCTTGTTTAACCCTTTACCACATATATACGCGAAACAACGCACTTTCGACCCCCCCCCCTTTTTTAGGCCTCAAATAGTGAAAAAATGTCCTATTTGGGCCCAAAACATAAATTTTCGTTTGAGAAATGTTGCTAAAAAAACTGAGCACTTTTTCGGCGCCGCCCCCCATCCAAAAGATACATCAGGGGGTTGCCAGAAGGGGGATGTGCCCCCTTCTATTAGGGGGGTTTGAAGGGGGGCGGAGTCCCCCTCATCGCCAAGAAAATTTTGGACTTGTGAGAGGCTAAAAATGACCCCAGGTCGATCATAATGTAACGTTTAACCAACGCTGAAAAGCCTTTGACTCTATCTCAATCCATTGAGAAGTTGCAGCACTTTGAAATAAATTTTGATGGAAAAAATCGAGGCAAAATAGTGATTTTTGGCAATTTTGAGATGTCCCCTCGTTGCCATGGTAACAGGAAATTTAAGACTGAGCATGTCGTTACAAAGGCAATGGTCCAGTCAACATTTGTGCCAAGTTTGATTAGTATTGAAGCATTTTTCATAGTTTCATAGCAGTTTGAACTTGTAACAGGAGGCTTTTCAGTGAAAACGGCCATTTTTCACAATATGCTCATGGGGGAAAGGGTTAAAGTGACATTATGCTCATCCAAGGGTATAAATGAGTGCACATGTGAATGACAAAAGAAATGTTTATTTTGCCATATTTCCTTTTAATATTAAATATTTTGTTTTTTCACATAAACAATAACCAACGCACGGATCCTAACGAATTTTTGGTAAATATCCATTAGAATTTACCTGAAACATTTAGTACATAAAAAAGTGGGGAAGTCTTTTTATATTTTAGGTTGATTTAAATTTTATTCTAAACATTTTTCAATATGAACTGTTGGTCAATCACCATTGTATCATTCCATCTTTTGAAATATACAATCAGTTCAGCTGAACTTAACTATAGAATATGAGCATAATGTCACTTTAATTAATTGCACGGATAATTTTATGGGTCAGTTGAGCGATCTAGGGCCATCTTGGCCCTCTTGTTTTATTGACTTGTTTTGTTCCAAATATAGTAAAAACTCCGATAAGGTTTAAGTCGCTTGTAAAAAGTAAATCATTGTCATTAACATTAAGCCATTAAAGCTCACCAAACCCGTACTTTTTGTGTCGCCTTCAAAAGGCGACATATAGGGATAACTTTTGTCGGCGGTGTCGGCGTCGTTGTCGGCGTCCCCTAAAGCTTGTCCAGAGCATAACTCAGTCACTTTAAGTTGGATTGACTTCAAACTTGGTATGCATGCTTCTTTCAATAAGTGCAGTGCATAAGGACCGGTACTCTGCACTTTTTAATTTTTAAGTTATTGCCCTTTGTAAAATTTCATACTTTAATTTTGTCCGGACCATTTCTCTTCAACTATAAAAGCTATGAACATGAAACTTCATATGATGATAGATCTCATTAAGAAGAAGTGCAGTGCACAAGAATCAGTACTCTGCATTTCCTAATTTTTGAGTTATTTCCCTTTGTTAATTTTCATACTTTATTTTTGTCCGGGCCATTTCTCCTAATGTATAACAGCTATGGACTTGAAACTTCATATGATGATAGATCTCATTAAGAAGAAGTGCAGTGCACAAGAGTCAGTACTCTGCATTTCCTAATTTTTGAGTTATTTCCCTTTGTTAATTTTCATACTTTATTTTTGTCCGGGCCATTTCTCCTAATGTATAACAGCTATGGACTTGAAACTTCATAGGATGATAGATCTCATTAAGAAGAAGTGCAGGACACAGGAACAGGTACTCTGCATTTCATATTTTTGAGTTATTGCCCTTTTTTAATTTTCATACTTTATTTTTGTCCGGGCCATTTCTCCGAAAGTATATAAGCTATGGACTTGAAACTTCATAGGATGATCGATCTCATTAAGAAGAAGTGCAGGGCACAGGAACAGGTACTCTGCATTTCATATTTTTGAGTTATTGCCCTTTGTTAATTTTCATACTTTATTTTTGTCCGGGCCATTTCTCCGAAAGTATATAAGCTATGGACTTGAAACTTCAATGGATGATAGATCTCATTAAGAAGAAGTGCAGTGCAGCTCTGCACTTATTATTTTTTGAGCTATTGCCCTTTGTTAGTTTTCGCATTTAATTTTTGTCCTGGCCATTTCTCCTAAACTATATCGTTCACAAGGCGACACATCCGACTCGCGGAGTTCTATAGTATTTCAAAGACTGCAATTGAAAATGCAAAGTACATTCCTTTTCCTTCGCCGACCGACCCTCTTTTACAGGCTTATGTAACATGAATAAAATTCGGATTTTAATTTTTGATATGATGAAAGAAAAAAGTAATGCTTGCTGATGTGTTTGCAGGGAGATGACCTTGGGACGTTCAGTGTTACAACTTGTTACCATATTAAAAGATCGGCATACAATCACTTTAATTGAAAAATATGTTACAAAATTGGTAGAAATCTTTGCAAACACCTACTAAGCAACTTACCTTCTCTTATCATTCAATGTTTCTCTTACTCGCCATTGTCTGCAGGGGTTTCTCACCTTTACGGTGTTGATGGCCTATACTGGTTCAGATCGTTGACTTCAAACCAGTTGTACCTCTCCGCTTTTTCGAATCCTGACAGGAACTTTGGACTCTATCATGTGAAGATTCAGGAAGCTATCCAGCTTACTAACTCGGCGTCGAGGGTTCTACTCAGTTGCCCGTTTGTGCTTGAATATTGCCTCAATACACAATCCTCTACCTGCACAGCCCATTTCTGCACCGCCACCACCCTGCAAAACCATTTTCTTACCTCAATACACCATCCTCTACCTGCAAAGCCTCTTCCTGCACCGCCCCACCCTGATCAACAACCTCCTTGCCTCAATACATAATCCTCTACCTGCACAGTCCCTTCACACCCTGCAAAACCATCTCCTTACCTCCATACATAATCCCATTCCTGCACCGCCCCCACCCTGCACAACCATCTCCCTGCCTCAATACACAATCCTCTACCTGCACAGGCCCTTCTTACTACGCCCACCCTGCACAACTGTCTCCTTGTCTCAATACACAATCCTCTACCTGCACAACCCTTCCTGCACCACACACACCTTGCACAACCATCTCCATACCTCAATACACAATCCTCTACCCGCAACGCCCAACCCTGCACAACCATCTCCTTGCTTCAATACACAATCCTCTACATGCACAGCCCCTTCCTACACCGCCCCACCCTGCACAACCATCCCTTTGCCTCAATACACAATCCTCTACCTGCACATCCCCTTCCTACACTGCCCCACCCTGCACAACCATCTCCTTACCTCAATACACAGTCCTCTACCTGCACCGCCAAACCCTGCACAACCATCTCCTTACTTCAATACACAGTCCCCTTCCTGCACCGCCCCACCCTACACAACCATCTCCTTACCTCAATACAGAAACATTTACATGCACAACCCCTTCCTACACCGCCAAACCCTGCCAACTATTATAAGCCAATGGTAGGATACTACGTCATCGCGCACCTGCTGAATGCTCCCACTTGGACCATTTTTTCGTCGACTCAAAGGTAAAATACAATTTTATTATAAGAAAACGTAAGAGTATTAAAAAATCATGTAGCGCACCAAAGAATGGCTATAGTACTTGAGATAATTGTAAAAAAAGTTTATAGATTTATTGCCTGGTTTAGGCCTGAAAACGGGATAAGTGTTTTTCTCTGAATGCTCCCACTCGGACTTCTCCCGAAACATATATGAAATAAGGTTGAAAACCTTCTTTAAAATTATTTTTAACGTACCGGAATATAAACCGAGTCATGTATACCCATTATTTTATATTAGTTTCAAATGTTTCTATTTAAAAGTCAGTTTTTCTTCATTCTTTTTATAAAAATGGAAAATGCTCCCACTCGGACTCAACTTCAGAGATGCTCCCACTCGGACCTAAATATATACAAATTTTGAAAGCACATTGCTGTCTCAAGATATTATTATTTTTTTCAAAATATCTTTATATTCATATTCATATACTCATATAATCACTAAGAATTCAATGAAACGGCATTTTTTAAAATACGATACTAATATTTAAATTACTAAACAGTCTCGTAAAATATGTCTTCTTAGAGGATTAGTATAAGGGAAAAAAGTTTGTGTTGAAACAATTCCTCGTTTAGAAGAGTCGCTTAAATAAGAAACAAATTGTTTATACATTTTAAAAAATATAATAACGTTTTGTTTTGCAGAAAGTATTTGTATTTGTGACCAGTATGGGAAAAGGTATAAACCCCATTGCGACGTAAGGAAGCACATGGCAGGACATCTTGGCACGGTCAAGCTGGAGCAAATATTTTAGATACCAACTGTGGATATATCTCATTGAGGAGGAAATACTCTAGAAAACACAAGAATAATAGTTCTTTGAAGTAATTGTCTTTTGTTCAGTTTTTTGCGTTAATTTTTGGACAATGTGTCATAAAGGATCAATTCATCTGAAATTTCACCACTGGAGGATAGATTTCAATAAAGTAAAATACCGCAAACAAGAATGACAACTCTCCAGTTTTGGAGTTATTGCTCTTTGTATTCACTATCATTAGTTTGCAAGGATCATACCTCTAAAGGTATTTGAGTTATAAACTTAAAACTTTATATTGAGCATGTTTAATAGAAGTGAATAGCAGAGCATAAGGACCAGAAGTGTTCACTTAATGCTTCTTTGTTGTTTACTTTGTTTTTTTCATGGAGTGTTATTTTTGTCATGATTTATTATGTCTAGGCTATAATTTTCATTAATTTTCACGAGTTATCATTACTTGGATTTTTTACACGTATGTAAGGGTTACTTCCCCCTTTGAAATGTACTTCCTCCTTATGGGCGGGATTTTGCTGTCTGTGATTCCTTCTTGTATTATTGTTATTATTTTAACGTCATTCAAATATCCTGAAATCATTTTTCTATGATTATATTCATAAATATAATGCTTAAATGAAGATTTATCAATATTGTATGTCCCGAAAAGCATTATTTGTAAAATATAATACCGAATTTACATTTCATAAAGGGAGGTAATTAGAAATATATTTCCATTAAGTGTAAGTTGAATCTTTTCAAAAGGAAATGAATGCATTATGCATACATGTATATTTAATGATTACATATATATTTGGACAAGCATTTGCAGTACGTATTTTACATATTCCTTTATGTTTGAAAATTGTTTAAGTACCATAAATATTAATACATTTAATTTATAGACAATTTCAATTGGTAACAGCCTGAAATATAACTTTCATGATCTTTGATTACCAAAATATGGTAAAGACTTGATAAAGAAATAACTATGAACTTTGTTTTCTTATTTTTTTTATCTTTTTATTTAGGTAAAAATACGAACACATGATAACTTTCATACTTAAAATTGTCAAAGTTGTTAATAATTTGTGACGCCGTAGTATGGCAGTACATTGACTTTTTAACCAGTTCATGACAAAAATGATTTACATGTTGTTCTTTAATAAACTATTCAAATCAACCGATAGATATTGACTTCTTTATGTTCATAAACGTACCATTATGCTGTTTTAAAACATAAATCACAAGTTTAACAAACACGCAAACCAATGGGTTTTAAATTATTAACAAGATATTAAAGTCGGCAATTATTGAATAAATGCTGGCCTCTAAAATGTGCACGAGTCCAGCAGAATCTTAATCCGGTATGGTACTTAACAATGAAAAATGACTTCTTTGTAAAACACCACGATTTTTTAACATCTAAACAAAACTTTATTCTTGAGATCCAAACTGCCCATTTAAAGTCTTATAGTCCTAGCTTGTTGTTGGCAATAATTTTGAATTATCCCTTCGGATACAACACAAGCCAAGTGCACCTTTTTGTATAGTGATCCTGTCAGTTGAAACTTTGCCATGGCACCTTGTTCCTGCCCAACGACGTCATTCTACAGAATCAAAGAAGTGATCTCTGTAAAATGAATGAAAAGTTAATCTTGCCAAACACAGAAGTTATTGACAAAATGGTGTTAAAATTGTGAGAATAATCCATAAAAGCTAACAAAGCAATGTGCTTTCAAAATGTATAAATTTGGGTCCGAGTGGGAGCATCTCTGAAATCGAGTCCGCGTGGGAGCATTTTCCATTTTCATAAAAAAAACCTTTAAAAGACTGACTTTTGAATAGAAATATTTTGAAACTAATAAAGAATAATGGGTATACATGACTCGGTTTATGTTCCGATACGTTAAAAATAATTTTAAAGAAGGTTTTCAACCTTATTTCATATATGTTTCGGGAGAAGTCCGAGTGGGAGCATTCAGAGAAAAACACTTATCCCGTTTTCAGGCTTAAACCAGGCAGTAAATTTATAAACTTTTTTTACAATTATCTCAAGTACTATAGCCATTCTTTGGTGCGCTACATGATTTTTTAATACACTTACGTTTTCTTATAATAAAATTGTATTTTACCTTCGAGTCGACGAAAAAATGGTCCAAGTGGGAGCATTTAGCAGGTACGCGATGACGTAGTATCCTACCATTGTAAGCTATACCCGTCACATTACTTGGTTTGACCAATAGGGACCGTTCAAAGAGTAATGTATTTAACGAAGAAATTGCTTTTATTTATACAGTTAAATTAGTGTTTCCTATTATCTTAAACGCATATTTTTTCATTGAACATATAAGAAACATAAGAAAGTCCTGATTAAGTTGGTATGGCAGTTTAAGTGTCACATTCCTTCAGAGGGACAGAGGGGTGGTTTCAAAGTTTCGGACTTTGTACATATTTTTAATCATTTTCACTAAACTGCAATAGTAAATATCATATCGCGGATTTTTTGTACGATTATTTCAAGCATTTACAATATTGATAAATGTAGGTATATGTTTTGTCTTGAGTGCCAACTATAGCTTAACCCGTCACATTACTTGGTTTGACCGATAGGGACCGTTCAAAGAGTAATGTATTTGACGTAAAAATTGCTTTTATTGATACACAAAATTAGAGTGTCTGCGCACATTTACTCATTGAACACACAATAGATATATAGGTATAAGGTGGCATGGCAGTATGAGTGTCAAATTTCTTCTGAGGGACAGAGGGTCGTTTCAAAGTTACGGACTTTGTACATATTTTTAATCATTTTCACTAAACTGCAATAGTAAATATCATATCGTGCATTTTTGTACAAACATTTACAATATTGATAAATGTAGCTATATGCTTGTGCTTTAGTGCCAACTAAAGCTATACCTGTCACATTACTTGGCAAACTCCTCACAGCGGTTACGTCACGCTTTGCTACTTTAACCACTGCCACCACTGAAATCACGTGATGATAGTTGTATCATGTGACAAAAACATGGCGGCCAGTTTCAGAACGCCAGGGATCCCATATCAAACTGGCAGATTTATAATTACATCCTTACCAGACAAAATAAGTTCAAGACACACAATTTGTTATCACTTTAAAACAAGTGCCGGATCAAATCTTTTTGTGCAATCGTTCAATAACTGTTTATATTCTGCCATTGTTTACTATGCGTACGGTGTCACAGTGAAAATATCTTTCGTTATGTTTACAAAATAATTTTTATACGTATATTTTTTTACTTTCTTGTACATTAAGCATAACTATTTAACGAAAGAAAACTAAAATGATATAAAGTATTCTATTTTAAAATTAAAAGTGAAAAAAATATATCCGGCTATATTCGACCGAATTTACTTGTGGTGGCAGTGGTTACTGTACAGATCAGGGGAAGTAACCGCTGCGAGGAGTTTGATTACTTGGTTTGGCCGATAGGGGCCGTTCAAAGAGTAACGTATTTGATGAAGAAATTGCTTTTATTGAATAACAGAATATAAGTGTCTTCTTATATCTTTAACGCATATTTCCTCAATTAACACATAAGAAACATAAAGGTTTGAAAGTCCTGATTAAGGTGGTATGGAGTATAAGTGTCACATTCCTTCTTAGGGACAGAGGGGTTGTTTCAAAGTTACGGACTTTGTATATATTTTTAATCATTTTCACTAAACTGCAATAGTAAATATCATCTCGCTATAGTTTTTTGTACGATTATTTCTAGTATTTGCAATTTTCTTAAATGTAGGTATATGTTAGGTCTTTAGTGTATCCGTCACATTACTTGGTTTGACCGATAGGGGGTGTTCAAAGGTCGTAGGACAGGGCGGACCGTGAGACAGGGCGGACCGAACCAGGGCGGACCTTATGTTTGGACAGGGCGGACCATATTTTGGGACAGGGCGGACCGTGACTCGAGACCAGGCAGACCGTGCTGAATTTCAAATTATATATTGCTATTTCATTTATTTTTTTATATCAATGTCGTCATAAACATGTCATATATTTAAGCATTTTCATATTGAACAGATTATTATTAACATTTAGCCATGCAATTATCAGTAGAGTAAAAATCTCGTATGTAAAACATATTTTCCTTTTGCACTGATATTGAAAAACTTGACAGAATTGCCATTATTTTTTTATGTGCAATTCATAACATTTAAGCTGTATAGAGGAAAAATGATCATTTATATTAGTTTTAAATTCGTTTCTATAGGAAAACCAAGAAATGTAAACATGTATATAAATTCTCTAAACAGACAGCATCTTAATTAAAACAAAGCAAATAAATTAACTCATCAAAAGAATCAAAATTGAGAAGTCAACAAGGAGCATGCAGTCAAAATTGATAACATTTTAGATAGAGTATTCCAACAAGACACTTTCCATCAAAACATTTCTAGATAGTTGCACAAGCCTTAATGGCCGTGCATAGTAGTGCATTATATTATGTGTGTATATATATATATATATATATATATATATATATATATATATATATATATATATATATATATATATATATATATATATATATGAATTTATGTTGAAAAGTAAATCAATCATATGCATGCTGTTTTATAAGTTTTGTACTCGTATATATGTTTGTCTGACTTCGTCATTATGTTTTAAAATATCTTTTAAATAAAAAAAATAATAAGTCATCTTTTCTGTTCTGTTCTGTATACGATGAATATTTTGTCTACCTTTTGTTCAAAGAGTAACGTGTTCGTCAAAGATATTGCTTGTATTGATACACAAAATTAGAGTGTCTGCTAAAATCTTAATCGCATATTTACTCATGGAACACATAAGAAACATAAAGGTATGGAAGCCCTTTTTAAGGTGGTGTGGCTGTATAAGTGTCACATTTCTTTTGAGGGACAGATTTAGAGAGGGGTCGTGTTATAATGTTAAGGTTTTAATCATTTTCACTTTTCAACGGTAAATATTATATTCTGATTTGTACAATACGTACATTTAGCATTTACAATAATGATAAATATTGGTATATGTTTGGTCTTGAGTGCCAAATATACCTTTGCCCGTCACATTTCGATAGGGTGTTTTGAAAGAGTAACTGCATGTGGCAGAAGCTAGTTTTCGGCTTCTTTGTGCCCCATTTCTTTTTAAATCTTTTTTGATTTTTTTATGACTATTAATGTTCAAATTTTAAACTGATTGTATTAGGAACATACAAACGATGGAATATTTTAATTTTGATCGAAAAAGACAATTAATTATTTATTGATAATGTAAATAATGGTAAAGAATATATTGAGTACGAATTGAAATTGTTCGTGTCTCGTGTTGGCGCCTTCGAGTTGGCTGAAAAGGTGTTTTACATACTCACAGGTTAGTCAAACTTTACTATAATATAGCTACTTTATAATGTCATAAACAAGATTTACTTGGTATATTTCCAAGAATACATATTAAGGAATCAGAAAGTTGTTGTTGTTGCAATATTATCGATAGTTTAATTCATTGAAAACGAAAGTAGGAACTAGGGTACGGTATGCCTAAAATACGAAAGTGAGATTTTTGACGAAAGTGAGCGAAAGTGGGCGAAAGTGACTTTTAAAATTTGAATTGTACTGTTTTAATAGAATTTCACAGTGAATTTTCTGTTTGTAGACGTATATTATTAGCAACTAATAATATTTCTTTTCAAAAATAATCCCTATGGTGATTTAATCGCCATTTATTTGCACAATTTCTATACACAAGTTCTGAGATCTTCCTTTCGCTCACTTTGAAAAATACGAAAGTGACATATAACATAATAAATATAGAGTTTAAATTGAAATTTATACTAAAATTGCAGTTTGCAGACGTATATCATCAGAAATATATAATACATATTTTCAATAATAATCAGTATGATGATTTAATCACCATTTGTTTGAATAATTTCTATGCACAAGTTCTGAGATCTTCCTTGCGCTCACATTGAAGAATACGAAAGTGACTTGTAAAATATGAAATAAAGCATTGTTCAAATTGAAAGTTACACATAAATTGCATTTTTCAGGCGTATTATATCCAAAATTATGTAGTTGTCTCCCTTAGAACATGGCGCACGTGTAATTTTCTGCTCTTATATTTTCAAAATGGGAATTGATATAGGACTTTACCGCATTCGAATTGGATTGTTTTTTATGCCGATTAAGAAAGGATGTAAACTGCGTGTTTTATTTGTGAGTCGGCAAAGTGTTAGTGTGTGTTTGAGACTTGCTATCTTTCTCTCTGTGCTAACCTTACTGGGTGGGGATGTTGAGCTGAACCCTGGACCGCCCAAACAACAGAAACAAAGGATATTATCTTTTGCCGAGGTATCCGCCACAGAAACGCCACCACCACCCCCGTCCCAAAGTACAACACGAGCCCGTGCTAACAAGGCAAATGATTCTCTGAGGTAATGGCTTTCTTACGTGAAATGAAATCTGAGATGAAGACTGATTTATCGAACATTAACAGCAAAATTGATGACATAAATAAAACAGTTAACGTGCTTAAAAGTGAAAATGTTAAGTTACGCCAAGAAAATGTATGTATGAAGCAGGAACTTTCTAATCTGTCTGTGAAGTTAGACAGGCTCGAGGGACATTCACGTAGAAATAATTTACGATTTCTTGGTATTGAAGGCCGTATTTCTGAGAGCTGGGAGGAAAGTGAACGGAAGGTACGAAACTTTATTTCCAATACACTTAACCTAACTGAATTGGCAAATGTTGACATTGAAAGGGCCCATAGAGTAGGCAGTAGACGATCGGACAGTTGCCCCATTATAGCTAAGTTAAGCAAAAACAAGGACCGAGAATGTGTATTGCGTGCGGCTCGTCAAAGTCTTAACTCGCAATCGCAGTATTCAGTGCGTGAAGATTACACTGAGCGTGTACAATTACACAGGCGAGAACTGACCAAAACATTAGTTGAGGCGAGAAACCAGGGCAAATATGCATCACTTCGCTTCGATAAGCTCATTGTTGACGGTGACATGTACAAATACAACGACACAGACAATATAGTCGAGCGGATTGGTAGTTCGAGATCACGTGGTCGTGTTGGCGCGAACAACGGATTGCAGCGATTGGACGCTAGTCGCGGGAATGATGACGCAGATACCCGTGCCTCTCAAGGTCAAAATAACTACAACAGTAGTAACACATCTTCGCGTGGGCGTGTGAGTAACAGACTTTTAACTAGTGAGGTATATACTCAACCAATCAACAGCCAGGATCATGAAGCGGACGACAGTGACCGTGACCTCTAGGGAATCGGCCAAGGCCAAATAAACAATAAAACCGATGTAAATATTATCACATGGAATGTGTGCGGTCTTTATAAATTTATTGACAATTTAGAAATTAAGTCTTTTTTAAGTAATTATGACATTATAGTCCTTTGTGAAACATGGAGTAAATTTAAGGGTGAATTTGACAATTTTATTAATTGTTATGTACATTTTGACTTTGTTCGTAATATGAAATCGAACTCCATAAGGAATAGCGGAGGTGTTAGCGTTTTTATTAAAAGTAATCTTGCAAAACTAAATATTATTCGTCGCTTATATGATAAATATGACAATTGTGTAGTATTATATTTTGAGTTATCTACATTGTTTACTTGTGAAGATATTATTATGTATTTAACATATATATCACCAGAAGGTTCATGTTATTATGATGATAAAGAACAAAAAAATGGTATTTTCTCAATGCAGTCAAACATAGAATGTATATTTACTGAACACCCAAATACGTCTTTATTTATTGCTGGAGATTTAAATAGTAGGTGCAAAGACTTTTTAGATTATATACCTGATGATAATTTGTTTCATATTTTTGGTACTGTTGATTATGATGGTAGTTATTTTAACACTCCACGTCGCAGTAAAGATAGTATACGAGGAAATAACTATGGCAAGTTTTTAGTTAATCTATGTTGTTTATTCGATATTCATATATTGAATGGAAGGTTTGAAGGTGATATTGATGGCAATTTTACCTGCTTTTCTAATGATGGTGCTAGTTTGGTAGACTACATGATAGCCTCCTCAAATTTATTTCCTTACATTAGAAATTTCTGTGTCTTAGATAGAGATGATTCGGATCATTTCCCCATATCATGTGAATTAACATTGATTAAAAAGCCTGTGCTTAATATGCGTGGTAATGACGTTGAAACTTTAACTCCCATTAAAAGGTATAAATGGAATCAGTCTCACATGCTAAGTTTTATTGATAATTTTAAAAGTACTTTGCAAAATATATCTCATTCTTTGAGTAATACGGTTTGTAATGATGTTAACACAAGTGTTAAGGCAATTACTTCATTATACCACGAAGCTGGTCAGTGTATGTTAGTCAAAAATATGAGCGGACGTTTCTCTTCACAACCTCCATGGTGGAATTCTACTTGCGACAATCTTAAATATATTAAATATCGAGCGCTAAGGAAATTTAGAGAATCTAATTCACTGCTGGATCTCAGAATATTTAAAGATAAGCGCAATGAATTTAAGAACTATTGTCGGATTATGCTTTTGCAATACCAATTTTCAAATAGAAACATGTTACCTGCAAGTAGTAATGATCCAAGTTCTTTTTGGAAAATTCTTAAGAGAGGTAAAACTTCAAGAGCTCTATATATTAGTATCTCCCAATCTGAGTGGTATCAATACTTTGCAGGACTTCTTTATGATGAAAATGCTGTTGCTATTGATCAACCTTCTGATAATTATATTGACCCTTCTGCAAGTGTTCTTAATGAACCATTTACTTTAGATGAGGTACTCAGATCTATAGCAAACTTGTCTGTTGGTAAATGTAGTGGCATCGATGGTATTCCGGCTGAATTTTTTAAGACTACTATGGATGATATAGCTCCAATATTTTTAGCATTGTTTAATCATATATTTTTAACTGGTAATATTCCATTATCTTGGAGGTCGTCTGCTATAACTCCTGTTTACAAGTCTGGACCAAGTAACATTCCTGGAAATTACAGGGGCATATCTATTACAAATACTATGTATAAAATATTTTCGGGTGTCATTAATAAACGGTTATACGATTGGGCTGAAGAAAATAATAAGATTGATGAATCCCAGGCAGGCTTTCGGAAGGGTTATTCAGCTGTTGATAATATTTTCTGTTTACAATCAATGGTTCAGAAGTATCTATCTAAAAAGTGTGGTCGTTTTTATTGTATCTACGTCGATTTCCGCAAAGCTTTTGATAAAATTAACCATAATAGACTATTTGTTTCTTTAGAGAAGAAGGGAATTCACGGTCAATTTATGAATACTCTCAAGTCTCTTTATACCGATTTAAAATCATGTGTCAAACTCAATAACAATGTCACTGATTTTTTCTCGTGCAATATCGGCACCCGTCAAGGGGACAAAACAAGTTCGACAATTTTTGATCTCTTTATAGATGAGTTATCTGTCCTTTCACGTGAAAATTGTGAGAGTGGTATTTTTATCACAAATGATATTCCAGATATTTTTTGTTTGATGTTCGCAGACGATGTAGCAGGGTGTGCCGAAACTGCATTTAAGCTTCAACAACAAATAAATATTATTGACAATTTTTGTTGTGATACTGGGATGGAAATAAATATGGATAAGACTGAAATTACGGTTTTTCGAAATGGAGGTCCTCTTCGTCGATATGAGCATTGGTCATATCGTGGGACACAAATCAATATTACCTCTCAGTATAAGTACATGGGTATCTTACTTACATCAAGTTTGTCATGGTCATCCGCTCATTCTAAGTTAGTATCTCAGGCGCAAAGAGCTCTCTTTGCCATAAATGCTTATCAAAGACCTTTTGGTTATTTTTCTGTTGTTGATTCTTTTAAGATTTTTGATTCCATGGTCAAACCGATACTTTGTTATGCATCTCAAATTTGGGGCTATGAATATGTAGATACAATAGAATCTATTCATAATAAATTCTGTAAACGTATTTTATATGTACGTAGAACTACTAATACATGTATGGTTCTTGGTGAATGTGGTAGATTGCCTTTATGTACTACATATTATATAAATTGTATTCGATATTGGTGTAATTTGTTAACCATGCCATCACATAGATATCCAAAGCAATGTTATAACATGTTAAAATCTCTAGATGATGCCGGTAGAAACTGCTGGGCAACCAAAGTTAGAACACTTTTGTATAAATATGGATTCAGTTTTATATGGATAAGTCAAGATGTTGGTGATGTCATTGCCTTTATTACCATGTTTAAACAAAGAGTTGTTAATTATTGTACACTAGACTGGCAAACAGCTCTTGAATCCTCTAGTAGATGTGATCATTATAATAACTTTAAAAGCCTACTTACTGTTGAAAAATATTTAACTATGGATATTCAGTTAAAAAATAGAATTGCTATGTCAAAGTTTCGCCTTTCAAATCACAGGCTGAATATTGAATTAGGTAGATATAATAATGTTATAAAAGAAAATCGTATATGTAACTTTTGCCAACAGTTTAATAATGCTAATGTAATTGATTGTGAGTACCATGCCTTTTTTAAATGTGTTAAATATGATACTATTAGACAAATATATTTATTTAGCTGGTATATACATGGAACAGAACTTCAAGATTTCTATGCTCTTTCGTCTTCTCAAAACCCTGACATTGTTAAAAATATATCTATTTACATCTATCAACTTATGAATATAATTAATGATACTTAAGTTTCACAATATACAACCACTTGACATTTTATTATATGTTATACCTTATGATGTATTTTGGGCCGGAGGCCTTTATTTACAAATAAATGATTTGAGTTGAGTTGAAAAAAAAATAATATTATTTGTTTTCAAAAATAATCATTATGATGATTTTTACCCCATTTCTATATACAAGTTCAACAATCTTCCTTTCGCTCACATTGAAAATACGAAAGTGACCTCTAAAATATCAAATATAAGGTTTAACTGAAATATAGTGTTGAATATCAAATTATTAATTTCTGAAAATATACGTTTACAAACTGCAGTTTAAGGACATTTTCAATTCAAACTCTATATTTGATATTTTACAAATCACTTTCGTATTTTTCAATGTAAGCAAAAGGAAGATCGCTGAACTTGTATATAGAAATTAGGCCAATAAATGGCGATTGAATCATGATTATGGTTATTTATTATAATATATATATAATTAGTTGCTAATAATATACGTCGACTAACAGCAATTTTACTGTAAAATTCTATTAAAACGATACAATTCAAATTCTAAAAGTCACTTTCGCTCTTTTTCGCTCACTTTCGTCAAAAATCTCACTTTCTTATTTTAGGCAAACCCACTAGGGTATGTCGTTGAAAAATCTAACTGTTTTAATAGTTTTGCAGGTCGATTAATCAAAGGTGAAAAACGTCACTCAGATTACTTCTAGGGTTACGGTTAAACGTGTTTTATTGGTTACAAAGGTGCTAGTCGCATTAATTTGACGTAGTAGGTGGCGCGGGTAGTCAGACTATTCTCTCCCTTACCAGTTCCTGCCCTGACGTTTCCTCCCTGACGGTTCTCTCCCTATTTTGGGAGAGAACCGGAATAGGGAGAGAACCGGCTGCATATTTGCAAATAAGCAGACAGTTCAACCCCATTTTTATTTTTATTTATACATTTATATTATTGAAGTATTTATAAATGGGTTAATTTATTATTTATTGATATAAATTTAAAAAAAAATATTTTATTGAAGTATTTAGATGTTAGATAAATGGGTACAGTAAGTTTATGATCATTTGATAAAATAGAAAAAAAAATATTTTTAGCATATTAGAATATTATTCTGATTTTCAATTTTATTAGATCTAATTGAAAACAATTAATGAATAATTTACTTGATTAGGATAATCATTACATATTAATTATTGTGGGTTTTGTTTTTGTTTTCGTTTTTAATTAATAAGAATAAAATTTATAAGAAAAAATGATGAATGAATTTAAATTGCTAAATTTCATACTTTTGTATAATGAAGAAAGGAGTTCAATACACATTTGGGTTGGGTTATGTTTGCTGTCAAAGTTAATTGAGGTGTTTATCAATTCATTACTCAAGAATCAAGGTGTTGATTAGATTAGAGTATCAGTGTAAAGGTGCTGATGAAGTTTCTTTATCAGTTATTTTGTATTAAATATTGTTTCGTGTTAATAAATACACATACTTTAATCAATTTTGTAAAAAAGTATAAATGCAAAATGTAATTGCATACCAGTTCTTGCTTATTTATTTTCTAGAACATATTTGTTATCACCTTATTCGCTATTTTACAAATGAATGAATATCACTAGACCTTTACATAATTACAGGTGTATATCAATCACTGTCCAATAATCTTAATCTCTCACAATGAAGGTGTTGATAGGATTAAAATACTTGAAAAAGGTGTTAAATTTACAATACACTTTTCAGATAAACATACATGTAAAACATAAAATGCACTTACTTTAACATATTCTTTTCATCATCTTCATTAAGAAATATTAGTAGATTAATACAAAACTAAAATTACAACTTATATAAAAAAAAATTGGGGGAGAACTGTCTGCATATTTCAAATTTGGGAGAGAACCGTCAGGGGAGGAAACGGTTTGGGGGAGAACCGTCAGGGGGAGGAACTTGAAAGGGAGAAAATAGTCTATCATTCGGTGGCGCGATAGCTCACAGGCACTAGAAACAATTAATTTACCTATATAGCTATTTTTTTTATATTTTATGATATTCAAAAGGCATGCAGAAAAGATGGACGAGATTTTCACATTTCCCGTCAAGCTTATATATTATTGTTTTGATTATCCATGTAAAATATTTATATCATAATTAATTTATGAATTTATATGCTGACATTTTTTTAATATTGAAAAAATGTTAAAACAATAATAGAATTAATACCATTAGATCTATATTTGTAAGCGTTGGATATATTTATGCGAATGCCCTTCATAAAAAAAGATAGACAATGATGCTACTGGTTCAATGGAGACCACCAAAACCGGACAACCACCAAACCCGGACGGCCCCGAAAATGCCTTTTTTATTTGTTCAGTGTTTGTTGATCTTTCAATCGCTTTTTATCAACAATTACTGCATGTTTGTTCTATAATTAAGTAATTAAATTTAATTCAATTTTCGTAAACGGTAATATTTTAATGTCTTTTTCGAGAACGTTGACATTGAAAAT
Organism: Ruditapes philippinarum; assembly: GCF_026571515.1. Lineage (NCBI taxonomy): Eukaryota > Metazoa > Mollusca > Bivalvia > Venerida > Veneridae > Ruditapes > Ruditapes philippinarum. The sequence goes on from NW_026856405.1 coordinate 25,235, forward strand.
TTGGACGTCAAGATCGAGTGCAATACCTGAACACTTGTCATAAACAATGGTCCGAAATGTCAAACACATGGTCCAGAATGTCCAAAAATGTCTGGTCCGAAATGACCATGGTCCGAAATGTCCTATTACCGCTTTTATTTACATCTTTCACCATTTTATCCTGGTTCGGTTCACTGCTGGTAAAGTCACATGACAATGCTTATATCAGACGAACGACCGTATGTACTCAGCAACATATAAATTATTAAAATATTTTAACACTAGAGTTCTGGGGCTGTAAAATTTAAACTAAAAGTTGGGTACTTGTAAATGTATGAACATAATTTGGTTGCTACAATTTATTCAATATGTTTTTTTCATAAGATAAAAAAAGATTTTATTCGAAAAACAAACCTGCATCATGTAGTCTGTATGCCGAGCTATGGTACAATTTCACGCAAACCGCACTTGCTTATCTGGACTATCTTTAGCCTCCGCCATGTATATCATAATGTGATTAGCAAATTTTACACAATGGCTATTTAAAACAATATCATCGGTCTTGAACATGGACATATAACATTTAGCTTTGTTGACGTTGATTTGAATTTGTCATATCAAATATCGTATTTTTACGTCGAGTGTTGGTCCACCCACTCTAGTATTATGAGCGTATATGGGTAAATAAATTGTGTCTAGTGCCTGTTTGATAGCTCAGTGGGTTAGACCATAGGTGTTCAGCGCGTTGATTGGTCACTACCCCCGGACCACCGCCCTACCCCCACCCGCTCTACAACCCTCCCAACTCTCAAAACCATATAAACTGCAGTGTTTTTCATTTGAAACATTTTTAATATTTGGAACATGATTTTAAAGCCACTGACCTCTAGATTGTAAAATGAAGAAAATGAAATAAAATTTCAAGTTAACAGTAGGTTTATTGTATAAATCCATCATTACTGTCACCTTAAAAGAAAGAATGTTGACAAAAGCGTTAATATATCGGGTTTTTCTTTTCCATAATATACTACGTTACTAACACAGTAGGCAATATAAATAGGAGAAGATAATTCACTTAAGGCAGTCACATGTCACAACAGTGGTCCGGAAAAATCCGGTATGACTATGAGTAGTATGGAAATGATTGCGAAGCGTTCCCTGAGCCTGAGCAGGATCGGGATCGGGGATTAGTTAGTAATCGTTTAAGGATTAGTTACGTAATACAATAACAATACGATAACAATACAATAACAATATATTTAAAATACAATTAACATACAATTACGAATACACAACTTATTTTTAATCACATTTGCTAATCCCATTTGAAAGGGAGATGATTATCCCTTAAAAAATAAGTATAGCTTTAAAGTGCCATCAAAGATGGCGGAGTGTTTAATAAGCAAACAGTTCGGCCGAGATTGAATGGAGGCATTAGACGGTATGTATTGAAATGTTTTTTCATACACATCCAAACAACAATGACCAATGCATTAACATTCACGCTAATATATTGTCTGTCTGCCATGGGCAAAAAAAAATGGCGGCGAACGAAAATGAGTTACATCCGGGCACATTAATGTTGTTTTACAAAAATGCAACAGTGCGTACGTACCCTATAAAATTGCGTTTTAGCGGAGACAATAGATTAAAATACTGACACCGCCATTTTGTTTTGTATTTAACCATTATGTATTACGGAAATTAATTCAAATGGACGGAGATAATGAATTCCATGTGTTATCTGTGATTGCTGTTCTAAATTGATCGTCAAATCCACTTTAATGCAAATTTGCCTTAAAAATAATAATGATAATAATACTACTAGTAATAACAATTTATCCGACATTTCACCATGAAATTTGTATAAATAAACCAAATTCTATTAAAATATGACGTATTGATTATTAAAAAAAGAAAGAAAAAACACCTGCGATTGTTACTATAAAGTCAATAAAAATATATTGTATACAATGCAGTTACAATGAACACGCGCGAAGTTAAAATAAGTGATGGGCTAGGTCATTTATAGAGTTACCGAATCCAATTGATTCTTTTCATATACATATTATTACCTCCCCTGGCCGCGCCATTTTGAGGGTCATTCTCAATATATATCATATGATTAAGATAAGAAAAAAAATCTGACATACTACTGTCATCTTCTTATAAACTGATAAACATCTTATACATATTCAATTTGGTGCTATAATAATATTTTCCTTTATATGTATTAAAGAATTTGACAATTGACCAAAATTAGCTGTTTATTTCGATGTTTTCATATTGTGTCAATCCAATTGTCTGCCACTTTTGGTAAGGGAGGTAAGTAATGTAAATTTGGGATTTATCTATTTATCTGTAAATTAAACATTTTCAATTTATCATGGATGAAATGTGTTCCTCGAATGTGGC
>NW_026856406.1:0-53819 GCF_026571515.1 Ruditapes philippinarum
AGTTTTAAATTTAAATATAAATTTTGTTAGGGGTTACTACTGAAAGAAAAAAAAAACGTAAAAAATTGTTTTTTAACCCCAAGCGTTTGAATTACAAATATGAAGAGCAGCAGTAACCATTGGAAGTACTCTATTTTTTTGTGCTTTTCTGAAAGGTTAATTAAAATGTACAACAAATTTGAAAAAAAAATTTTTTTGAATTTATTTATATATAAATGTTTTAGAGTTTCGTAATGTTCAATTTATCGGTTTTATTTCTTTACTTTTATCCGCGTTTTGAATACGGGTTATTATTAATCACTTTATGTTCTTAACATTGTTTTGTCCAAATATACAGTGTATATACAAAAATAGTAAATAAATGACAAAGATATTCTTACAGTTTACAAAAATATTCAATAATTTGGCAGAATATTACTCTGTATATTTTGGCCATACAGGTGATATGTGCATCTTATCTCATGCGCATCCGGAAATTACATCGGAAAGAAAATTCGGACGGAAGCACGGACGGACTTTCTTAGGGGATAGACCTTATGGGGTTGTTTTATTTCTTTTTTGGTCTTATTTAGATACCACAATCAATTTTTTATACCCCATAATTTATTTTAAACCAAGACATTGTTCGAAATGAACTTCATAATTTTAAGTTGTATGCAAAACATAACCATAAATATAATGTCTATCCTCTAAGATCGGACGTGCGGATTGCCGGACGGACAATGACAAAACAATATCCTCTTCCAAAATTTCACTGGCGGGGGTTCATGGCCTGGCCCTTTAAAGAAAACATTATTTTGAATATAAGCTTGAAAAAAATCGGTTACATTTTCTTTCAATTTGTATTATGGTGAAAACCAAACACATTTCACAATATGTGTGTATGCGTGCGTGCGTGGTTGTGTGTTTCACTGTGTATGTATGTTTAGTTGATTGTTTGTTTACCTCGGAGGCCAAGCATCCGCTGTTGTACTTCACTTGCCCACTGTTGGTTCTATAGGTCTCCACATGACATACCTTAAAAATACAAATCACGTATACCATATTTAAATCGCCTATCGTATGTCTGGTCTACGGTGTTCCGTTAGGATCAGCGCGTTTTCTGTGAGAACGAAAAGGGCGAAGAACGCGATACAATGGTGACAGTCCATCGTGGTATTGTCACCACCGTACTGTCGCGCTTAGATATCGTACAGAAGTACAGTCACCATCGTACTGTCATGCTTCGCGCTTTTTGTTCTCAGAGAAAACGCGCTGGCCATAACGGAATATCGTATTGCCATGGTCAGACTGCATCAATTAACTACGGTGTTCCGTTAGGGTACAGAAGGGAGGTAAAGCGCGGCAATACGATGATGACAGTATGACAGTACGATGGTGATAATGCGATAGTACGATACACTGTCACCATCGAACTGCCGCACTTTGCCATCGTACTGTCGGACTGTCACCAACGTAAAGTCCTACTTTGTGCTTTTCGTTCTCAGTCCCTAACGGAACACTGTACACATAACTCTATATTTTGAACCATAGTACATCATTTTTGTTAATATTTACATGCAATTATATAGTTTAAATACTATTTTCATACAGAATTGCAATTGCATGTTCGTGAATTAAATACATTTTAACATCAGCAGTGCGGTCTTATGTAGAGCAATAACGTATTTGAAACCATAATATACATGTCACTGTATAAAGTAAAACACATAGGGACACATAAGTTCTTTACCATTGAAGCTTGAATGTCGTCGTTTGCTGTTTACAGTGTCTAACATAACTATAAGCACGGCTTACACATGGTAATGATATGAAGATGAAAATAATATGTATACCTGGCCGCTCGAACATTTAGTAACGGTGTCACAGAGGTACAAATGAGTCATATCCTTACAGTGGAAACACCTTAGTTCGTCATTCCCTATGCTTTCTGATAACCAAAACAATATGGAAAGAAATACAATTGAGAAATACTATGACAATGTTTAGAGAATAAGGTTTTTTTATTAATTGTGCGAATAGGTGCTTAATATATTGTATTCCAAATCAATAATAATCAATAATCCGGTTTGTATATATAAAATGTTACCAGCAATTTTATTTTATGGCGGAGTGACTGATTATGGTTGTTGACTTGAAAACACTTGACTCTTACCGCTGACGGTCTCGTGAGATATCAATTTTCCAACGTTGCGAGTAGCAAAATAAAAAAAAACTCAGAAAGCTAATACAACAAAAAATCAGTAAATATCTAATGAATTATCTTTTTTTATAAACGACTATGTTATTTTCATAAAATTATGGTAGACTCTCAAAAGAGCTATGATAAAGAATTTCTCTGTTGTTTAGCACACATACATATTGCATATATTACTTAATACATGTACAATAAAATTATCCTGAACAAAATATTATCCGATTACGCTGCCATTTTAAGTAGATTTTTATCATTAAGTAATTATTTCAAACATATTTCTATCAGTCTTATATTTTGAAATTATAAATAAATTGTATTATTTTTCAAACTTCAAGAAATATCATTTAAAATGAAGGAAGCGGACATAAAGTTTAAACACTTGAAGTAGCTTATAAAGTGTGATGTGGTCCCTAAATTATCAATCAAAATGTTGATATATCTTTTGCAAAATCCGCAATTATTTGCACTAGTTATGTTTTGCTTACACAAAGCCGGAAATTACTGTACGATCACACACCACCTTCCCCGATAACAAAATTTGGTTTATACAAATCATTTCTTATCAATTTTTATTGCTTTTTAAACACACTGAATTAGAAATGTTTCGATATAATTTACTTGTAATTGATATTGTGTAAATTTAACTATATCAAAGAAAATAAAAGTATTAAGAAATAAATGATGTCAAACGAAACAATATTACTAGTCCCAGTTAAGAATAAAATTAAACATTCAATCATGTATAATAAGAAAACAACACTTAGAAATTAGTACTTATCCGTCACAAGAGAACCAACTATCCAACATTAAAATCAAGTTTTACGATTATTAATTATAAATTAAAGTTATTTTCTAAAAAATATGTACTTGCATTTACCTTTGTTAACCTCAATCCCCAGTGGGTATCCGTAAGCAACCCATAAATAAAAGCCATATTGTATTGCTCCAAATGTTCTACCGGTCACGTGATACAGATGATATTCACCGGCTGACAATTTGTATACATTAACAGTAAACGTTTCATTGTTTGCGTGTGTCACATAGCTCTGAAAGATATTTCCCATTTGGTTTCCATTGATTCTAAGTCCAGATATATCCTCAGTTTTTGCCATGATTGTAAGATAATGGGTAAAATTTTCTCTGGTTGCAATAACGGAGAAATGATAGGAGTTTCTATATTGACTGATTGCCGGGACTATAGACATAAATCCATTGCCAATATTGGCATCGTTATAACATGTACTGTACAACATCACCTGGACAGGTTTGTTTGCAGAAACACACATTGAGTCATTATCACTTAAAATTTCATAAAAATCACCAGCTGTCAAAAGGACTTGCTTATTTTGTTTCGTTGTATTTTGAAATGTTATAGATGTGTTTTGAGATGAACTATATATTCGCACTACATATTGTGATTTTGGCGGTACTGGGGGAACGATAAATTCTTGAGCGAAATATATGGTTGGCAAAAGGTTTTCTACGAAATTTTCTAACTCAGAACATGTCTTTTGTGCTGATGTAGCTTCGTGTCCAGAGAAGACCGCAATAGGTTTGGTACTGCTAACAATTACTCCACTTAAATCTTTAATTCGCATAAAGAGATACGTATCAAGTCTATCCATCGATTCTCTTATTACATGTGCGCCAATATTTATGTTGATAGAAGTGTTGTCATGGATGGCAAGAACGAGAAAATGACTTTTATAATGATAACCTGAAACCGAGTCCATTGACGAAATAATGTATTTCGAAGATAACATTATCCTCGGAAGTACCAAAAAACCTTCCCATGTACTACTTTCATATTTCATCACAGTAAGTGTGACGTCGACATCAGTGGTCACATGTATACCTTTGTGTTCCACTGTTGTATTTACTTTTGTAATGGTGTCACCCGTTACCTTGTATTCTAAACTTTGATTAAAACTACGTGTAGTATTAATGCCTAAATGTGGCATGTATATTGTTGCTGATCCAGATGTGTTGGAGGTAATTAGAAGTGAAAACCCTGGATGGAGATTGCTCCACGCTTTTGGTATACCTATGAAAAATTCTCTCCCAAAGGTTCCTGAAAAACATGAACACGCAATGATTCAGAAAACCTCAATGCTAAAACTATAATTTTTTAAAGCGCTCAAAGAAATACACGCCAAATGATTTTACACATTTTTGACTGAGCTAAAAGAACTGCAGAGATTCCGTTTTTCATAAACAACAGGTTTCTTCTTCAGGATTAAAAATCTTAATAAGGGATTCATATATTTAGAGTTCGTATTAGCAATATGTATCGGTGTTAGTCGTCTGTCGTTTTCCTAATTTTAAAATAAATCGTCCGATTAAGTGCTTTACGGTTGCATTAAGGGGGCAAAGGAAACCTTTTATTCACTAATATTTACTACTATTTGCATGCGATAGCCAAGCCCTTGGCCATGCGATATATTTCATGTGCACACGCGATAGCTTTAACTAGCGCACGCGATAGTATCAGGTGACCATCTGACAGCTATTACATGAGCGGGCAAAAGCCATTACATGGCCAAACGATGTATATGCGCACGTGCACGTAATATATATCGCGTTAACAAATTATACTTTACTGCATGCGCATGAGATTTTTATCAATTAGCCACATACTAAATTAAATATTTCCTATGTCCCCTTAATGCCACCTTGCAATCTCAAGAAATTGTTGCAGTGTTTAATGAATTTAGTCCCAGTGAATGTTTGCCTGACTGTATTTATTAGTTTATGTTAGTCATTTGACTGAATCTTTGCCTATGAATAGGCAGGTTGAATGGATACATGATTGTCGTCTGACAGAATCCTACCTTCAAAAAAAAACGAAAACGTAAGTGTGACTCATATGATTGAAATTTTGCGTCGTTGAATGTAATCTGAATGCGTGTGAATAGTGTTTATTGTCCTAAGTCTGACAGAAAGCCTAGCTGTTTGTGTTGCTTTTAGTCTTCATGGTGATTTTTTTATGTTGTTGTTAGTTATCAGACTGAATGTCATGTGTTTTTTGTTTGATTGGGTCTTACAACACAGTTAACCCCAAGGACCGCGTATGCGCGTAAAGTTTACGTCACGTACCGCGCATTGGGCGTCGGGTGTATTGGATTCTTGATGAAGAATGATATCATCATTCTATTTTTAGAATAACATAATCCTGTAATAAATTAAACCAACGAAACCAATGGTTGTTTATACAAAGACCGATCAAACGATGACGTCGTTTCTAAAAATAACAACCAGGTTCCTCTAAATAGTAAATAGCTTGTCAATCAGGAGAGACCTTCCTGTATATAAGACTAGGAACACTAACGCTCGTCATAAGAGTTTTGACACTTGACCAAGAATCATGGCAAGCTACAGATGCAAGTTCAGTCTCGGTAAACAGAGGTATTTGCAAGTTAATGAATAGAAAGGCGAACTTAGAGTCGATATAAGAGAACAGCAGGATGACAAACCGACAAAAAGGGTATCAGCTTAATGTTAATACAATGGAAAAACCTTGTTGATCAGTTAAAACATGCTGACAGGGCTTTAGAAAACAAACAAAGTTATTGGACCCACGTTGGAGGAAATGTCTACTATAAGGTTGCCGATAATAGCGTTTATGTGGACATACGACAGTACTGGAAAGCATAAAATGACGCTGTTCCGACAAAAAAGGAATATCTTTGAGACCGAAAGAGTATTCTTGTTTAAAGGAGTTGGTACCAGAGATTGGGAGAGTGTTACCCGGATTAGACGCAGTGGTGACCTGTTACCTACAAAGCGATCTTATGAAACAGCTGGGTGCCCAACAGTGCCCAGAATGCAACCCCAACTATTGCGGAAATTGATAAAATCGCCTTACTATAAATAACACTGACAATAGATCTATTAATAACCCACAATGCCTTTTTAAAAATAACGTCCAATCAGAAATCGAACAGCGCGTTTATAAATGTATATTTTACGAAACTTCGGCATACACAAAATGATTGTCATTGACTGCGCACCCCTCAACGGAAGTATGGAATATTACGTAAATAGACTGAAGACTTTTGACTCCTATCTGAAACAGATGTAACCGAATAATTACGAACTGGCAAAACAGCAACGACGCTTTTTGGAACAGAAATTTCCTGTAGGAAATTACATGCAAAAGTGCAAAAACTGAAACATGTGTAATACTTTTCGAAACAGAAGTGACACTTTTTGAAGCAGTAATGACAAAACTGGAATAAGTATGTACATCTTTTAAACACTAGGGACACTTTCTCGAAAGAAAGCAAACAAATCTTATTTACAAATACAATAACTATATTTCATTTTAAAATCCATAAGGCACTGTATCATCATTGTCCAGTTTTCTACGCTTGGTATACACCATCTGATAACTTTTTTCTCCCCTATTATACAATTTTCTTTTACCTCTAGACATTTTACAAGGGTTTGTTACTACGATATTTTAATTATTTTGTGGACTTGTTACTATATTTTTCACACTTTCAAAGTTGATGAGATGGCTATTTGTATAATTTAATGTAAAACCCCCGACTTTACAAGTTTCGTTGTTTGTGTTTGTTTGTAAGTATAGTTTTAAGACCACTCGACACAAAATATGATAAACAAGATCAGCAAGTAAAGGCGGCGTTCAATGAACGCAACCCCCACACGCCCCAGCAAATATGAAGACAGGACATGGAGGGGAACACCAAAACTGAACGCCGAACAATCCCTTGAGGATGAAAATAAAACAATATTGATTGAATGTACGGGGAGAGTTTTTACAGCCGCAACACGGCACAAACAACACAGTTATGAACATAAAATATGATAAACAAGATCACAAGGAGATGTGCGTTCAATGAACGCAACCCCCACACGACCAAGCAACAGTTCTACGATGTGCCCCCCTCTATCCAGCTCATCCGTGAGTTCACCCAAGTAATCTCCTAAAGGTGGATCGTACTGTCCTGGGCCACTAACGTATATGACGCTGTCAGTATCGATATACAGCACTCGCCTATCAGGCTTTTCATGCACACTGTAGAGTTTGAGTCTGGCCCAGCATGTTGTAAATGCTGCTAAGTAAATGTTCGTTTTATTATCTTCGGGTTGGAAGTATCGTTTATATTGCCATTCTATTTGTATCATGTCATTGGTAAGTATGTGAAAACTTAAAGGTTCTTTCTTCGGATCGGCAAACAAGTGGAAGAAAAGATTGACCTATTGTGAAAGAACTCTGTCTGGTGCATATTAAGTCTCTGGCCAAACTTACCCCAAAAACCGTTGAGACATAATTTAGTCAGAGCTCTCAAACCCAGGTTCTTCGAGATGTTCGTCCGACCAAATGAAACTCCATCTTTCTTTAAGTACGGAGACACTTAATCTGTCCTACCTTTTTCATTGTGTATCCAGTCAGGAAAGCCGCTCGCCTTTTGTTTGAATTTTAAAAAATGTGTTCATGTTATTGGCAAACAGTCCCCCTGATCCGGTTTGTTGGTCATATAGCTACATAGCGGAAATTTTAACTTGTTATTTAACCTATATGATAGCACGGGATGGTATAATCCCCTAGGTGGTAATATTTTGAGCTTAGCTATACCGAAATAGTCCTTGATGTTTTTAAAATCTTTGGCTATGACGGTCTTCGGGATAATGACAATACTTATTCTCCCACGGATACAAGTTCGTGAAATCTACGTACTTGATTTTGTCCTGTTCTTTTGTAATAGAGTTGACTAGCATTGGTGCGATCCCCGAATAAACTTTTCCTCGGGTCTAACCTATAATTAGATCTAAGCTTTCTACAAATTGTTTCAGTTCAGTATTTTGAATCTTTTTCTTTTTTAATTCGTGGTCCCTAATTGAAATGTATTTTATACTTAACTGTTCGATGTAAGCTTTTTTTCATCCTTAACGCAATTACATTTAGTTCATTTAATGAGTGTTTGGTGTGTGGATGGCGCGTTTATTCACGGTTATCTTTGAAACAAACCGGGCAGGCATGAAAAAGACTGCCATTGTACTCATATATGCCTTGTTTGTTTCTTAGCATTAACCGTTTAATTTTTAACGTGTTCCCGGTCAAGATTTCTCTCCCCCATTTAAAGCGTGTTGAATTTTGACGTTATTTTTTGTACACGCCATCCATTCATACCATTGTATCGACGCTCCACTATATTGATCATTATAACATACATTAAGCTTCCCGTCTGTTAATTTTGAAGGTATCCAATCATCACTACCTTCGAATTTGACTTTCCATTCTACTTTTTAAAATTTGGTTCTTAAGACATTCATAAAGACTGAAGCTATGGTCATGGAATCGAATGGATTCACGGCCCCACCCACTTTTTTCTTTCTTTCCTTTTTCATTCCCCATCTCTAATCCTTTACCCGTAGCTCTCATTAACAAGTCTCTAAATTTCAAACAAGCTTGTCTTGAAATATGTATGTCACTTCAACAATAAGATAATAAGTCTTTTTTTTTTAATCGAACACGTCGTTCTTTCTTTCACTTAACCACACTAACAATTCGGCTCTCTCTTTTTCACTCATAAAGTTATGACCGTAATACCGAGCATCCCTGTATGGTCCCATATAAGTTTAATTCTCACTAGTATTGAAGTAATGAGGAAACTAACCATTCTTTGATTCAGTCAATCCACAAACATTTAGGGATGGCGGACAATTTCATAGGTAAAAAGTTGAGACTGTCAATCACTTGATATTTAGATCTGACTCTACTGTCATAAAAATAATTTTGGAGCCACTGTAAATTATCTTGACATGTCTTATGGATTAGTCTATTAAATACTCTTAAAGAAAATAACTGTTATAACCTTTCATATTATAAGCAAACACTTTGAAATATTCATTATTAGGAGAAAACAACAAAAAGTTTCACCAAATTTTTCAGCGGTGTCGACCCCTTCAAACGTGACATCCCTAAATCAAAATTTTCCATGACACGGTCCTGGGTCTTCTTGGTAGTGGAGTTTAGAGGTGTCACATTCGGCGCACCGTGTACCGCATTTTTTACATACAGTTTCGAGAGTCAAGGGCTTTTCAATACATTTTGTACACACAGTATGCACTTCTACGAAATTGGGACGATGAGTTGCTTTTCCGCACAAAGATGATTGACAGTGTTTACATTAAGAATAAGATTTACATACCTTTTGTGATTGACAGTCTTTACTACTCGGTAAATATCTGTTTTGACAACATTCGAAATCAACAAATATAAATTTAGAATCGCAATGTTTCTTTGCCGGTGTGGTTCTTAAGTAACACAAATGTCCTTCCATTTCAGAAGTGTGACAGGAGGAGCAATAAAATTCCCCGCACTGATGTTTTTCTTTCTTTTTAATCGGTCCTTAATACTTTGTTACACTGAGGGCATTTCCAATACTTTTGACACTGGTCCGCTGAACTTTCCTTTGTTCTTTCCTTTTTTATGTTCCGGTACTGCTTTATGCCGTTGAAAACATATTGTTGATCTGCAAGTGATATCACAGTCCGTGCACCACTTGATTGTGTTGTCTGTTTCTGGACAGTTGTCCGTCTTACACACGATACAGGATGTCTTACACTGTTGCCTTTCTCTGTGGTCGTAGTGTATGAGGCAGAAATACCTTGCGCTAAAGAAGCCGGTAATACTCGTAATGGCGTGAAAATGGTCATTATCTACCAAGTAAATGTAAACGAATGGTCGCTCGTCCTTACTAGTGCTTGTAATGAGCTTGTTACCTAGATTGGCTCTGACCACCATCACGTGCACTCCAAACACTATTTCGAACAACTCTACGTCATTTAAACTGGCGGGGCAATCTGAAGGTACTCCGGCGAGTTTATTTATGGCTACCGTTAAATGTTTATGTTCATCGCGAGATTTTGCACATAGTTATGTGTAGTTACTTTCTGGTACTTGTTTATTTTCGAGTATAAGTTGTAAATTACTCTTCATTTGTCTTTAATTGGCAAATTCTTTCCATTCGTCTGACGTACATCTTTTTAACTTCGCCAAGCATACCCGATCGCCCTCGCCATACACTGTTGGTTTTCATTTTTAATGGTCACTATACATTGCTATAGAGGTTTTCAACTGCAACGAATTTGGTTTCCTTTAAAGTAAGTAATTCTTCGTCTAGCCCCATCTTTGGGTAAATCGATAGTTCCGGCAGTTATATCAAAACTGTCGTTGATGGTCAAGTCTTTATTACTATTCAGCACTCTCTGTATTGTATCAATCACTTTGTCGGCGTTTAACTGGTCCCAAGGCTGGAGAGAAACGATAATGGGGTCGTGCAGACCTTGATGTTGTATAACGACACGTCCCAAATCGTCCCCCGCCAGATCGCCCCGGGCTTCTTCGAGCACGTCTTCAAACATGCAGTGAAGTCCTTTCCTAACATCTTCTAGTTTTTCTCCTGGTTTGAGAACCATCTCCGCCCCTAGCATGACTGTCGATAAAGTGCCCCAATCCCCATCGTTTATACAAGCAGTCGCCAACTGATTCATTTCTTTGTCAAAAAGTAACGTTTTTACACACAGTAATATTTCTTGTTCTGTGACGTAATCAAAGTCGTTTGTGATCTGGTCTGTTGGTTCTGCAAACATTTTGAAGTAAATTATCTAGTTGGTTGTTAATAAAATCGCTACAGTACATACTGCGTGTTTCTTAGCTGAAAAAGTCAAAATCGCACCCCGGGGAATCCTGTATCCCAAACGTCGCCACAAATTTCATTAGCTCATCCGCGATGGTAAACGTATCCACCATGGTTTCGAAGAAGTCCTAGTTGTCGGGTTGAATTCAAATGTCAGAATAATTTTGCCTGCTTGGAAACGGCCTTATATACTCTTCATCGGAGGTATTTTTTAGTAAAGTAGGTCATTTTTATCACTTTTTAATTGGCTGATATATGTAAAAAATACCGGTTTTATCCGCTCTGAACAAAATTTAATACGAAAGTGATAGAATAATTTTAATGTTACTACTTTATGATAAAATATGTTGATTTACTTGTATGAAAATATACCGGACAGAAATTCTGTACACTCATATTCCATCTTGACTGTCAGAATAGTTTTGGTATTTAAATTTAAATCTCGGATCATTTATCAGGTATATTATCTCTATCTACTATTTCATGCAATGTTTCACTCTTAGAAACACGTTTTATTTAATCTTAAACTCTCTCAAGTATATTACAATTCTATTATTGTATATATATATTGTGTCGGAAATAAATAAATATATAATACCCTTTTTGTATTAATTCAAATATGTGTGTCACAAATTGTAAACATTATATTGTCGCTATCCATACATCTACGCCGCTGTACATTTTAAATAAGTTTACATAAACGAAGTAATTGCCCGTTTTAAATGCTTGTTAACTTGTTAAGGAGCACCAACAGTCTAGCGACAACTTAAATAGAATATAACTGTCAATTTGTATTGGTCGTAAAAATAATTAGCTACTCACGAATCGGTGTATTTCATTAATTCTCTAAAATGGAGTGTGTGCAAGTTTCATTTTCTTTATTAAGAAACAAAATTGGAAACTTTTATTTCATACCTCCTATTGTTTAGTAATTACAATTATGTTTGTGAATAATTCTGAAAATAATGACGCTTTTGTTTCGGTACGGTGTCATTCATACAAATATGGCCATTACTTAAAGTATCACTTAACAGAAATCGTTTATCGGAGGCGTGTGTCAATGACACTTGACCACTGAGTCATTATATTTTTTTAAAAGGATACAAAATTTATAAACCTGTAAAATAAATCAATAAAGTTTGTTTCAAATGTTCGTTTCAACATTATTCGAAAGAAACTACGGATCGATTTATTAAACACGTTAACTCTTTACCACGCTGTATTAATCTATTACCGATTAATCAACTTTTAACGTGATGATAAAAATCAATTAAACGTCTCTATAAGCTAATTTATATATAAGATAAAATAAAATAATGCTCATTTCTGATCATATTAGTTATTATTCGAATGTACAAGCGTTGTACATTCATTGACTGATATACTAGAACCATAAACATGGAATAAAATCTAAATGATCAAAATGATCGTAAAAAGAAACATAACTGTACACAACAATATTCGTGCCATTCATCACGTTCCTTCCCTTTAATAAAATGTAGGAGTTTAAAATGTGTTTCGCCGTTTTGTTTAAGAAATTTAAATGACTTTATAAACGTGTGCAGTAATGAGAATTTAAATGCCCGATTTAACAGCAGGTTGTTAACGCGGCCTTCGTAAAATAATTGCGGTCAAGGGCTGGTCAATTTGTCAATGTAATTTTACTGGTGTCAATCTAAGATTTCTACATATGTACATATAGTTCATACACAGTTTGGTTCCTGTTTTCAATTAAGCCCGCAAATATTCGAAATCAAATGACTGAATAAACCGGCGCTGTATACCGCGTATAATTGAGATGACATATGTCAAATTGAAAACGGACTTTATTGGCGTCCGCGCCGAAGCGCGGCGCCCTTTTATGGAACGAAATCAGATTTTGTGAAAGGGCGACAGCAACTTCTCGAGCCTTTAAGTCGGTCATGATAAAAGCCGATCATTCCGATCGGTATGAGGGTGCTTGATTATTAATTAAATGTCGCGATATGTTACAATGAATAGCGAACTGGAGGATTTCGCAATGCAAACATTTTCAAATGCAATAACCTTTTCATTTTCAAATGCAATAACCTTTTTCGTCTCTTCGGTTTTTTATTTATCATTTTGTAGTACACAGTGGGTTATCATGGTATGTTAAAATAGAATGATGAGTTGATGACCTAAATATTCCGAAAATCTATTTATAGAGGGATGTACTCCTATCGGTAATTCCGGTCTCTCCCGGTCTATTTTGACCGTGATACTAGTGACCGGCGAAAAGTATCACACGTTTATTGTCCGATCTCTCCCGGTTTTTGGAGTAGATGTTTGATATCGTTACAGAACAGAACAAATATTTTACAGATAAATAAGCTTTTTTCCAAAATGAATGTTTGTCACTTAGTTTGGTTACAATAATTAATAAACATAGATCAACTCTCAAATATATTGATTATTATTATACATAAACATACAATTCGAAAACAACAACAACAACAACAATAGCATGTTTCATTTTATCTATACGAGATATAAACAATAAATATGTACAATAATTGTGAAAAAGGTACATTTTTATGGTTTTAATATGACTCTATTAACTTTGAAACATTTTATTTTATTTGTTATTCGTGTTTAGTAAAGATGCCGGTGAATTATTCAAAGTAACAAATTAGATTTTATTAATTATTTGATTTTGAATGATAATTTAAAAAATGATAAAGAAAAATACAAATGTACATGTACATTGTTTAAGAATAAATAATATTATATATTGAAAGATTAACCATAATTTACTGACTTTTTCCAGTAAAGTTTTGACTTATAATCGTCGGTCAATATGACATTAGAATTCTTAAAATTTATTTTACAATTTTAATAAAAAAGAATAGTAAACGTAAAAAACTCAGTATTAAAATAGCACATAAAAACACAAAAAGAGAGAGGAAAACAATATTCATAAAATCTGTATTAATTTTTTTGTTATTAAAATAGATATTACAATTATTGTATAATAAACAATAATGCTCAACATGACATGGTAATATAACCAGTGTCATATTTTTACTAAGTGTGAACAGATACCTTAAGAGGGGGTCTTCGCTAATAGCGAATACATAATAAGGGACAATTCCACAAGTGTGGTGTTGATCATGCGTTACACATGGGTATGGATGATAAATGATTGTATACATGTATATCCGTTGCCAATCAAAGTTCATAATGAACAATGTCTTCCGTCCGTTCATTTTGGTAAAAACCAATTAACCATTGAAAAGTTTATAAGAATATCTTGACATCATATGTCTACTAGTTCATCTTCACTTTCTTATTTCTTGCTTGGACGCCCTTTGATGCTTTGCATCAATGCTTTTCTTGTAACCGTTGTAACTAAACACTGAAATGTAAACTAAGGACAGGACAATTTCGATCGCTAAATACCTTTTGATGATAGACAGAAGATCGTTAACGTTAGAAAATTTAGATATGAACGCGTTAAGTAAATATATTTGTTGTTTCTGTACATTTAGGCGTCCGTGGCCGAGTGGTTAAGGTCGTTGACTTAAAATCACTTGCCCCTCACTGCTGAGGGTTCGAATTCTGACAGGGACTTTGGATTCTTTCATGTGAGGAAGCTATCCAGCTAGCTTACGGATTGTCGGTGGTTCTACTCAGGTGCCCGTTCCTGAAATAATGCACGGAAGGGTACCTAAGGTCTTCCTCCACCAGTAAAGCTGGAACGTCGTGATATGACCTATACTGTGTCGATGTGACGTAAAGCCCCAAACAAACAAACAAACATTAAGGCTTCTTCATCCAGTTTTATTCGCATGTTCTGTAACACTAAGAAATGTACTTTACGTAATATGAATTTCTGTAAAAAGGCATGACATACTATGGAATGTATGCATTTACCAGTATGCGGTTTAAATAAATAACTAATTACATTGTTGGACATCAAAATTGCTTAGAATCTCGTGTTGTAGATTGACCTTACAAAGTATCGATAAAAACGAGATGCACAAGATCTCGTACATGTATATATACCTCAAGATCGAGTTTATCAAAACATAAACGCGTCTTAGCTCGTAGAATCAAATAAGCACGCGAGGACTATGGGGATAAAAATTTAAGAAAACGAATAATATGGATGCCGTGCAATAAGGGTCTTTATTAACGCTGGACGTCTAACATCGTCGATAAAAATAATAATTTCGGTTCATCTATTTTAAACGCTGTTTAATGGAATTCGAGATTTCTATTTAAATAGTTATCCTTGCACCAATCGTTATATAAATTCGATTTAATATATGGATAAATCTTTACGATACATTACGTATATACATCTTTTCAATTTCTCAGTAATTCAGGTGCTAAGGGACTTTTTAATATTTATAACGTGATGATGCATTCTTAAAATAAATTATGATAAAAGGGTTTAATAATCTTTAAACTGAACCATGATGTCATTTTAAATATAGAATCTAATACTTTTAGAGATTAAATGTAAAATAAAAATGTCATTCTGAATATAAAACGATGTGTCATTATTCGTATAAAATCCAATACGCGCAAGCAGTATGTAGGGTTAACACTCTTTTGTTGTGACATGCGTGGTGCTGATGAAATAGCTCATGTGAAATGTCACGACTAAAAATAGATCAGTGACTTTTGAGAAAAAATGGCGAGTTTCATTTCATTTATAAGTTGGACATCGAGGGATACACATCGGGTAAGCATTTTTGTGACTGGAAGTGAAATCACTTGGGCGCAAAATATTGCATGAATCTATTGAGTAGAAGTAAAATTGCGTTAAATTGAGATGCACTTATACACTTAACGTGTAAGAGAAAAAACTAAAGTCATTCATGCAGAACATTGTTGATATCCCCCTTACGAACGGTCGTAGCATAGTCAAGTTGGGTATCAAACGAAATGTTTTGGGACGTTCTATCGAGCGCTTATAATCGATTATAAATAAAATTACTCGTGCGTAATACAATTTTTTCTTCTTCCCTTCTACAAGTCAGCTCTGTTTGCTTTCTGGAGATCTAAACCCATGATGTCATTCGTTAAAATTAGAGTCCAAGATGTTTGCCGCTAACATTTTCAAATCTTCGCGCCGCGCAACTACTGACAAATATGGCCGACGGAAGTAACTCTTATCCAAGACGGCCGCCTCGCATGCGCAGAGCGCGGGGTTAACGAGGCGCTTCTACTACTCATCACATCGACATGGTATAGATCATATGGTGAGCTTTACTGGTGGGGGTACCGCCTCCGTGGCCGAGGGGTTAGAGTCGATAACTTCTAATCAAGTTACCTCTCTGGCGTGGGTTCGATCCCCGGGAGATGCTTTGGTAGTTTAGCACGGATGAAGGTAGTCTGGTACTGGTGTAACTCTCCAGGAACGATGGTAAGGAAACTACCCGCCTATATGACTGAAATACAGTTGGGGAAAGGCGTAAAATGAAACAAACAAACAAACAAATTACTAGTGTGGGAGACTTCAGGTGCCCCATCTGAGCAGGCACAAACTGGCTCCTGAGTAGAACCACTAACGTTCCGTAAGTTAGCTGGATAGCTTCCTCACATAAAATAATCCAAAGTCCCTGCCGTTGTGGTGTAGTAGAAATAAATCGTACAACTGACTTTTACATTTTTAATTCTACATAAGTGTACAACTTGTTTTTTATCTGGTCAAATCCAAACTAACTCGACTGGGCTTTAAGACCACTATATATCATGACAACAAGCCATATAAAAATGTCAAAAAATTGTGTTTTACAAGTTATTTGTAGAAACTATTTAATTATATCCGACACATTTCTAGTACATCAAGGCTGTTTCGCATATTGTCAAATATATCATGTCATGTTAAAAGTTCATATCATGAAATAAATACATGCATATACTCAAATCTGTCTTTGACATTCAGTTGAATTATATAAAATATGTATGACTAAGTAACCTTGAAGTGCAGAATGCAACACCGGGGCTCGAACCCATAGACAGATTGTTATGTTTTGTTGGTGTTGTTAGTCATCAAAATGAATAAAACAACACAAACATTCAGTCTGATGACTAACAACAACATATTACATTCTGCCTGAACAAGAGAGTCATCTGTCTGATATTCGGTGCAAGTCATAAACAAGATAACATTTGTGAAAAATTCTATGCCACCGCATAAATACAACACTAAATAGTAATGTCGGAACATAATTATTTTGTTTCTATACAATTGAAGATTGCAATAATGCATAGATCACTGACCTATCTAATTCTTATTATCAGATAAGTGATTAAATCTGTTGTTTTTTTTCCTTCAAATTAATGATCAGAGTAGGAATCTATCAATGCAGTTGTGTCTAGTAAATTTGGTGGTGAAGGTCATAATTCACATGGTCAAAATTCCATTACTGTACATCAAAGGACAACACAGTAAGACACTTTGTCAAAATCTAGGCCAGCTGATATCAAAGTTTCCTTTACATCTTAATCTGTGCACATGGTTCAAATTTCATAGCTGCACATCAAAGGACAAGAAAATAGATCACATCATCAAAATCTAGGTCACCTTATATCAAAACCACTGTCCCCTTGGGCAGGGCAGAATTTTGACCCAACGGTTTAATTTAAACAATCTTGATACAGGTCCATCAAACAACATTTCGTGTCATATATCTAAGATGTAGCTTTCTCCAATTCAGAAAACGTTTGTTTTAGTTTCTGTTTTTATTATGTGTATATAATAAAAATCAATGCCCCCGGGCAGGGCCAATTTTGACACTAGGGGCAAAATTTGAACAAGTTTCGAAGAGGACCTATGGATGATATTATCCCTTTCCTTCATGAGCATATTGTGAAAATGGCTGTTTTCATTGAAAAGCCTCCTGTTACAAGTTCAAACTGATATGAAACTATGAAAAACGCTTCAATACTAATCAAACTTGGCACAAATGTTGACTGGACTATTGCTTTTGTAACGACATACTCTTAAATTTCCTGTTTCCATGGCATCGAGGGGACATCTCAAAATTGCCAAAAAAATCACTTTTTGCGTTGATTTTTTCAATCAAAATTGATTTCAAAGTTCTGCAACTTCTCATTGGATTGATATAGAGTTAAAGGCTTTTCAGCGTTGGTTACACATTACCTTACGATCGACCTGGGGTCATTTTTAGCCTCTCACAAGTCCAAATTTTTTTTGGTTAGCAACATTTCCCAAACGAAAACAAGGTTTTGTGCCTAAATAAGGTAATATTTCACAGTTTGAGGCCTCAAAGGGGGGGGGGGGCTCGAAAAGCCGTCAAAACACGTCTATATGAAGTTAAGGGTTATAAAGCAAACATCAAATGTCTAAGCTTTGTACCTTCAGACAAGAAGATTTTTTGATATTTTACTATATGTAGCCTACATAGTGAAAATCAATGACCCCAGGGAGGGCCAAATTTGACACTAGGACTTAAATTTGAACAATCTGAGTAGAGGTTCACTACACAATGTATCTAACCTCTAGCCTTTGTCAATTCAGGGAAGAAGATTTTTCAAATTTTTACAATATACATAGAGGAAAACTATCGCCTCTGGGGTAGGGCAATTTTAACACTAGGAACATGATTTAAACAAATTTGGTAGAGGGCCCTTAGATTATCTTATATACAAAATATCAAAGCTCTAAGCCTTGTACCTTCATACAAGAAGATTGTTAATTTTTACTATATGTACATAGTGACTGCAAATCAATGACCCCCCTGGCTGGACCAATTTTGACCTCAGGGCTATAATTTGAACAATCTTGCTAGGGGTTCACTACACAATGTTTCATGCAAAATATCTAACCTCTAACCTTTGTCAATTTAGAAAAGATGATTTTTAAAAAGTTTTTACCATATACATATAAGGAAAATCTATGAACCCCGGGGCGGGTCCAATTTTAAAACTAGCGGCAAAATTTAAACAACTTTGGCAGAGTACCTTTAGATGATATCATATACCAAATATCAAAACTCTAAGTCTTGTACCTTCAGACAATTAGCTGTTTTTTTTAAAAATATTTTTACTATATGTACATATTGAAAATCAATGTCCCCAGGACTGGGCCAATTTTGTCCCCATGGCTAAAATTTGAACAATCTTGCTAGAGGTTCACTACACAATGCTTCATACAAAATATCTATAACCTCTAGCTTTTTTCAATTTCGAGAAGATGATTTCTTAAAGTTTTTACTATATACATAAAAGGAAACCTATGGCTCCAGGGAGGGACTAATTTTGATGTGAGAGGCAAAATTTGAACAACTTTGGTAGAGTACCTGTAGATGATATCATTTACCAAATATCAAAGCTCTAAGCCATGTACCTTCAGACAAGAAGGTATTTTAAGTTTTTACTACATGTACATAAAGTGAAAATCAATGACCCCCCGGGGCGGGGCCAATTTTGACCCCATGGCTGTAATTTGGACAATCTTGGTAGAGGTCTACCAAACAATGCCTTCTGCAAAAAATCTATGCTCTAGTCCTTGTTGGTCTTTACAAGAAAATTTTTCAAATTTATTCTTATAATTCCTTTTGGTTGCCATGACAACCAGATTTCTGCATGGAATAAAATTCTTTGAAGAACTTCGGAAGCCCTTTACTTAAGGATAAATCATGCCAAGTTTGGTTGAAAGTGGACTAGTGGTTTTCCACAAGAAGATTTTTTTAAGTTTACTTTATAATTTATATTACACACAAACAAACACGCACGCACGCACGCACACACACAAACACACACACATGTGAATCGCTATATGCCACCGCATCGCAAATGCTGCGGTGGCATTAAAATCATTGTATAAATGGAAAAGTAGTAGTTAGACATAATTATGTCAAATTTGATTTTAGTCAGCTCTTGGCGTTTTTTTTTTTTTTTTGTTTTTGTTTTTTCTGTTTGTTTTTTGGGTTTTTTAAATATTTTTTTTGCCATTTTCCTAAATAACACTACGCTTTATATATTAACTTTAGAAGATCTAATCTTTAGTCAGAGTGTTATTATCGCTGTTCCTGGACGGTTATTCAATTAACAAGATTTGAACAGTTCTACCTGTACAACGCCTGACTTAAGTCAATCAAAGCGATTAATTTAATATCACAGTATAGCAAAATGAACATCAAAAAATTTCAACAAGGGATGCGTAATTGGAATCGACCAACCGCCATGTTTATCTAGTTACTTATTCGTACAACAGAAAAATACCATTATCAATGTACGAACTCAGTACCTAACTCTTAAGGCTCTTGCAGGATAAACACAGCAAATTTCAATATTTTTGCTACATGTCATTTCTGATTAGAGAAGAGATTATTTTATTTTCTTTCCAAAACTTGCACTTAAAGAAAACTACGTAATAAATTATTTCTTCTGCGCGAGTTTAATTCTATGAGAGATTTAATTGCATTCTACCTATAATATAGCAGGTAAATTATAGTCCGTTTCAAAGCAAAGCAGTTGACGGAGTATAGAACGTATATTCCATTTATAGAATCAAAACTTTTACAGACATAAATTTTAATGTGTAGCATGTAACTGTTATGAATTACACGATAAGCTAATTATTTTTGCCGATTGATGCACTAATAAAGTATAGTATGTAGTCAAACTAATTGTAATACGAGTTCAGTTTTTGTGATATTTTTTCTTATGGTCAATATCTCAGAACAAAAAATCTCAGAATCTAGCTAAGCACGTCAAAATAATTTGACTAAAATGGAATGGTAGTGTAAATAAAGTTTTTTTGTTTGCTTTATGTGTTGACCGCACACAATAAAGGAATTAGACAAGCAATGAAGCATAATGGATTCTATATTCATGGCTGAACGGCGATTCCAAACATTTTTGACAAAGCTAATATTATCATATTATATATCCAAGCTTATAAAATAACGTTTGTTTAAGACGTCTATGTAGGACATACATGTAATTAATTAATTATCTCTTCTCTGGATCCGATGGTGTCATTAATATTTCTTTAATGTTTCTGTGCATTTTCTCAATAAATTGATACATAGTCTTTGACCTACTTTTAGTCCAATGAGAAGGCCTTATTTTAAACATTTTAGCCGCGTCTCCGCAATTACATTAACCAAGCTTCTCAATCGCATTTCGGCTTTTTCCGTCAAACTTTGGACAACAACCAATACGAATACACAGAACGTAAGGTTTATCGGTCTATCCTTACAGGGCTGGGAATCAAAACTGCGTCGTATCCTACAAAATGTAAACAAACGCCGCCATCTTGGAACGAAAAACGTATGTTTTTGTTTATAACTCTTTTTGTTGGAAATGACTGAAAACCAGATATATGTATTAACACGCTACACTATTTTCCGCTTCGTTCGGTATATGTTGCTTGCACAACTATTTTGTAAAACAAAAGTTATAGCGAACTTGCAACTCGAAGCGGGGCAGAATTTTTATGAAAATGTGTGGATAAGACGCAGTTCATATTGCTTTATCTATCGTTTTTTCCTTCATATCAATTATATATTTGTTTCAGAGTTCACCATAAACTTCGAAATATAATCTTGCATCATTTACTAAAATTTCATTAAAAAGAGATGTTTATTTTCAAAGAAAATAATGATTTTCACGAAATGATACGACGCAGTTGAAAATAAAATATGATACGACGCAGTTGTATTATCATTGCAGGCTGCATATTGGTTAAACTATTTAAATTATGTACTAGGTATGCTAATAACGTCCAAAAATATTTCTTGTTTACAACTTGAGGTAGAACACCCCTAATGGGCACTATAAGGAACTGTAAAATTGACAACATAGGACAATTATATGCCTTAAATGTCACCTGTATGCAAAATTTAAACAAAATTTACCGTGTGGTTTATGAGTTATGGACATTTTTCTGAACTAAAATTTTGCCATTAGAAGGGCTTTTTTCAGAAATGAGGAAACTCTAAATAATCTATAATATCATCATTATGAAAAATGTTTTCCTATTGCTCATTGTGAAGAAACAAACAATGACATTTAGGTGACAAATTAAACAAACAAAATGATTGTTTTTAAACGACATGTTTTTAATATGTTTAAAAATGTAACCCTACCCCACCCACTTTTAACATTTATTTGGCCATTTTCCTGCGTAAAAAGCCTTATTTAAAATATCCCTAAAATTTTCCACAATGAGGGGCTGTTTTCAAAGTTTGCCTTAATTTTCTTAAATGTATATTGGTTGGTCTTGCAAAATATAAAATACTTTTACCGTGAATTTTTTATTTTATTAAACTTTGAAAATATGTGGTATCATATTTTCTATTAAATTTGGCATTATTTAGTAAATAAATGCCTACAAAAATCATATAATTAAAATGAAACACTTTTTTCTTCCATTATGGATCTGAGAGATTAATAAAAAATGTTAAAAAGAAAAAAAAAGAAAGAAAAAAAAGTTGCCCCTTCTGGGGTTTGAACCCGCGCCCCTCAGTTTCATTACACTTTACAGTGATTCTAGCCTATTTGAATACTCTTCAAAGTGGAGATAGAGCATTAGGGGTGTACTACCTTAAGTCAAAACCAGAGGTCACTCATTGGTTCCATAAAAATGAAAATGTACGTAATACAATTCTATTAAGGCTGCATTTTTCGGTCGCATTTTAGTACCTATCATAAGCATCTACAGATTCCGAAAAGCTGTATCAAATGCAATATACATTGAAACACGTGATCGCACACCCATATGACTACTTGTTCCAGTGTTGCCTTAGCATGCTTCTAAAATTGTTCCCGTGAGTTTGAAATGGGAGTGATTACTATTTTTGATACAAAATTCAATATTCCAGTGTAACCTCTCCTGGACCCTGTATTTATCAGGAATGAC
Source organism: Ruditapes philippinarum (assembly GCF_026571515.1). Classification (NCBI taxonomy): domain Eukaryota; kingdom Metazoa; phylum Mollusca; class Bivalvia; order Venerida; family Veneridae; genus Ruditapes; species Ruditapes philippinarum. The sequence goes on from NW_026856406.1 coordinate 22,733, forward strand.
CTTTTTTTAAAAAAAGAGAAAGAATTACAAATTTTAAAAAGGTCTCTTGCTATCGGAAGATAGCTTCTTTGTTACTTGTAATTAGCAATAATTTCCATCAATTCCGTTATTACTTATGTCTTTTACGTGTCGATTTTATTGTATTCATTTTCTTAATTATCGGTGAGAACAGATGAGCTTGACTATTTGAAACTGAACATTAAATTATTAAAATTATATTATAAATGGTTAAGCTACAATATATTTTTGCAAGTAGGTTATGCGTTCCGTTTAGTCATTTTATGTTCAGCCCCGCGGAACTTTACCGCTGATTTTTGTCGTATTGCATTTCTTTATCGCCGATGAGGAAAGGTCTATGTGTTTTCTATATTTGCACTTAAGTATTCTTCTCCATTAAATAACTTTAGATTTTCAAAATCGAGTTACATATGATACAACTACAAATTATTTTGTAAAGAAGGTGTCCGTTTTGCAAAGGATTTTTACGATGTGCACCGATAAATTTGATACAGATATAGGCAACAGTATTGAAGAAGTTTTCACAATATTGAAAAGAAAATTTAGGTCAGATTATCGCATTGAATTTTCAACAGACTAGAGACATGGCATCTTAACATACCTTCATACTAAAGTGTGATTTTTATTTGATAATGAATTGCCTGAAACTTTAAACAAAAGTTTTCAGAAAATGACTTCACAGAGGATTACCCCCTGTTTACATTTCTCTGCTAGTCATACCGAAATAAGAAATTTAAATGTTATTCTCTTTATAATTAATTCAAATATTTATAATCTTAAAACTTCACGCCAGAAGTTAATAAAAAGATGCTTATTTGTACAGGTGACGTTAACAAATTTTGTTGACAAAAAAAACAAATCCGACAGGTGTGTCCGACCTAGGCCGAGCTGTTTATGTTTACTGAATTCAAATCACTTGAACTGAACTGCTATGAATTCGAAAACACCAGGGACTTTTTATTCTTTCGTGTGGAAAACCTATCAAGCTAGTTTCAAACTGTCGATGGTTCTCTGCAGGTGCACCATTTTGCCTGAAATAATGCACAAAGGTGCACCTGAGGTCCTCGCCCCTAATGTGTAGAGTGAAAGTTTGAAAACAAACCACAAAAAGCAGTCATTTCCCAGAACATGCAAAACCACAGTTAACTTAGAGCGTAGCTAGCCAAAATGAATTCAAGTTAATAGATTTCTACATTTTTTTTGCGAAAAAAATAGGGATAATATTGAACATACAGGAAAATATAAGAAATTATTTAAGTTATTATGATCAATTAGGTAACATGTTCATGATTAACTAAAAAGTAGCTTCCGCAATGTAAACTTTCAAATTAAATGTTATATTGGACATGACACAATGTATTCTAAATAATCAAAAGCAAAAGAAAATTGCTACACACCTCAAATGATCTGGGGTTTTTATCTAGCGCAAGTGATTATTCCATAAAATAGAAATATACTGCCAAAATTATCCCTGTTGAAAAGACTACCAAAAATACAAGATGTCCGTGAAGTACGCGGGCTAACGGGCTAGCAGTCTAGCGGGCTAACAGTATGAACTGAGCGGGCTAGCAGTCTAGCGGGCTAACAGTGTGAACTGGGCGGGCTAGCAGCCTAGCGGGCTAACAGTGTGAACTGGGCGGGCTAGCAGTCTAGCGGGCTAGCAGTGTGAACTGGGCGGGCTGGCGGGCCAGCGGGCTAAAATCTAAAACTTTATTGATTGAACATAAAAACGTTATGATACATTACCTGGCAGTGTGAAGTGGGCGGGCTAGCAGTGTAGCGGGCTAGCAGTGTGAACTGGGCGGGCTGGCGGGCCAGCGGGCTAAAATCTAAAACTTTATTAATGAACATAAAAATGTTATGATACATTACCTGGCAGTGTGAAGTGGGCGGGCTAACAGTGTAGCGGGCTAGCAGTGTGAACTGGGCGGGCTGGCGGGCCAGCGGGCTAAAATCTAAAACTTTATTGATTGAACATAAAAACGTTATGATACATTACCTGGCAGTGTGAAGTGGGCGGGCTAGCAGTGTAGCGGGCTAGCAGTGTGAACTGGGCGGGCTGGCGGGCCAGCGGGATAAAATCTAAAACTTTATTGATTGAACATAAAAACGTTATGATACATTACCTGGCAGTGTGAAGTGGGCGGGCTAGCAGTGTAGCGGGCTAGCAGTGTGAACTGGGCGGGCTGGCGGGCCAGCGGGCTAAAATCTAAAACTTTATTGATTCAACATAAAAACTTATGATACATTTCTTAGCAGTGTGAATTGGACGGGCTGACAGTGTAGCGGGCTAGCAGTGTGAACTGGGCGGGCTGGCGGGCTAGCGGGCTAAAATCTAAAACTTTATAGATTGAACATAAAAATGTTATGATACATTACCTGGCAGTGTGAAGTGGGCGGGCTAACAGTGTAGCGGGCTAGCAGTGTGAACTGGGCGGGCTGGCGGGCCAGCGGGCTAAAATCTAAAACTTTATTGATTGAACATAAAAATGTTATGATACATTACCTAGCAGTGTGAAGTGGGCGGGCTAGCAGTGTAGCGGGATAACAGTGTAGCGAGCTAGCAGTGTGAACTGGGCGGGCTGGCGGGCCAGCGGGCTAAAAGCTAAAACTTTATTGATTGAACATAAAAACGTTATGATACATTACCTGGCAGTGTGAAGTTGGCGGGCTAGCAGTGTAGCGGGCTAGCAGTGTGAACTGGGCGGGCTGGCGGGCCAGCGGGCTAAAATCTAAAACTTTATTGATTGAACATAAAAATGTTATGATACATTACCTGGCAGTGTGAAGTGGGCGGGCTAACAGTGTAGCGGGCTAGCAGTGTGAACTGGGCGGGCTGGCGGGCCAGCGGGCTAAAATCTAAAACTTTATTGATTGAACATAAAAATGTTATGATACATTACCTGGCAGTGTGAAGTGGGCGGGCTAACAGTGTAGCGGGCTAGCAGTGTGAACTGGGCGGGCTGGCGGGCCAGCGGGCTAAAATCTAAAACTTTATTGATTGAACATAAAAATGTTATGATACATTACCTGGCAGTGTGAAGTGGGCGGGCTAGCAGTGTAGCGGGCTAGCAGTGTGAACTGGGCGGGCTGGCGGGCCAGCGGGCTAAAATCTAAAACTTTATTGATTGAACATAAAAACGTTATGATACATTACCTGGCAGTGTGAAGTGGGCGGGCTAGCAGTGTAGCGGGCTAGCAGTGTGAACTGGGCGGGCTGGCGGGCCAGCGGGCTAAAATCTAAAACTTTATTGATTGAACATAAAAATGTTATGATACATTACCTGGCAGTGTGAAGTGGGCGGGCTAACAGTGTAGCGGGCTAGCAGTGTGAACTGGGCGGGCTGGCGGGCCAGCGGGCTAAAATCTAAAACTTTATTGATTGAACATAAAAATGTTATGATACATTACCTGGCAGTGTGAAGTGGGCGGGCTAACAGTGTAGCGGGCTAGCAGTGTGAACTGGGCGGGCTCGCGGGCCAGCGGGCTAAAATCTAAAACTTAATTGATTCAACATTAAAAACCTTATGATACATTTCCTAGCAGTGTGAATTGGACGGGCTGACAGTGTAGCGGGCTAGCAGTGTGAACTGGGCGGGCTGGCGGGCCAGCGGGCTAAAATCTAAAACTTTATTGATTGAACATAAAAATGTTATGATACATTACCTGGCAGTGTGAAGTGGGCGGGCTAACAGTGTAGCGGGCTAGCAGTGTGAACTGGGCGGGCTGGCGGGCCAGCGGGCTAAAATCTAAAACTTTATTGATTCAACATTAAAACCTTATGATACATTTCCTAGCAGTGTGAATTGGACGGGCTGACAGTGTAGCGGGCTAGCAGTGTGAACTGGGCGGGCTGGCGGGCCAGCGGGCTAAAATCTAAAACTTTATTGATTGAACATAAAAACGTTATGATACATTAATTGGCAGTGTGAAGTGGGCGGGCTAACAGTGTAGCGGGCTAGCAGTGTGAACTGGGCGGGCTGGCGGGCCAGCGGGCTTAAATCTAAAACTTTTTTGATTGAACATAAAAACGTTATGATACATTACCTGGCAGTGTGAAGTTGGCGGGCTAGCAGTGTAGCGGGCTAGCAGTGTGAACTGGGCGGGCTGGCGGGCCAGCGGGCTAAAATCTAAAACTTTATTGATTGAACATAAAAACTTATGATACATTACCTAGCAGTGTGAAGTGGGCGGGCTAACAGTGTAGCGGGCTAGCAGTGTGAACTGGGCGGGCTGGCGGGCCAGCGGGCTAAAATCTAAAACTTTATTGATTGAACATAAAAATGTTATGATGCATTACCTGGCAGTGTGAAGTTGGCGGGCTAACAGTGTAGCGGGCTAGCAGTGTGAACTGGGCGGGCTGGCGGGCCAGCGGGCTAAAATCTAAAACTTTATTGATTGAACATAAAAATGTTATGATATATTACCTAGCAGTGTGAAGTGGGCGGGCTAGCAGTGTAGCGGACTAGCAGTGTGAACTGGGCGGGCTGGCGGGCCAGCGGGCTAAAATCTAAAACTTTATTGATTGAACATAAAAACGTTATGATACATTAACCGGCAGTGTGAAGTGGGCGGGCGAGCAGTGTAGCGGGCTAGCAGTGTGAACTGGGCGGGCTGGCGGGCCAGCGGGCTAAAATCTAAAACTTTATTGATTGAACATAAAAATGTTATGATACATTACCTGGCAGTGTGAAGTGGGCGGGCTAACAGTGTAGCGGGCTAGCAGTGTGAACTGGGCGGGCTGGCGGGCCAGCGGGCTAAAATCTAAAACTTTATTGATTGAACATAAAAATGTTATGATACATTACCTAGCAGTGTGAAGTGGGCGGGCTAGCAGTGTAGCGGGCTAGCAGTGTGAACTGGGCGGGCTGGCGGGCCAGCGGGCTAAAATCTAAAACTTTATTGATTGAACATAAAAACGTTATGATACATTACCTGGCAGTGTGAAGTTGGCGGGCTAGCAGTGTAGCGGGCTAGCAGTGTGAACTGGGCGGGCTGGCGGGCCAGCGGGCTAAAATCTAAAACTTTATTGATTGAACATAAAAATGTTATGATACATTACCTGGCAGTGTGAAGTGGGCGGGCTAACAGTGTAGCGGGCTAGCAGTGTGAACTGGGCGGGCTGGCGGGCCAGCGGGCTAAAATCTAAAACTTTATTGATTGAACATAAAAACGTTATGATACATTTCCTAGCAGTGTGAATTGGACGGGCTGACAGTGTAGCGGGCTAGCAGTGTGAACTGGGCGGGCTGGCGGGCCAGCGGGCTAAAATCTAAAACTTTATTGATTGAACATAAAAATGTTATGATACATTACCTGGCAGTGTGAAGTGGGCGGGCAAACAGTGTAGCGGGTTAACAGTGTGAACTGGGCGGGCTGGCGGGCCAGCGGGCTAAAATCTAAAACTTTATTGATTCAATATTAAAACCTTATGATACATTTCCTAGCAGTGTGAATTGGACGGGCTGACAGTGTAGCGGGCTAGCAGTGTGAACTGGGCGGGCTGGCGGGCCAGCGGGCTAAAATCTAAAACTTTATTGATTGAACATAAAAATGTTATGATACATTACCTGGCAGTGTGAAGTGGGCGGGCTAACAGTGTAGTGGGCTAGCAGTGTGAACTGGGCGGGCTGGCGGGCCAGCGGGCTAAAATCTTAAACTTTATTGATTGAACATAAAAACGTTATGATACATTACCTGGCAGTGTGAAGTGGGCGGGCTAGCAGTGTAGCGGGCTAGCAGTGTGAACTAGGCGGGCTGGCGGGCTAAAATCTAAAACTTTATTGATTGAACATTAACACCTCATGATACATTTCCTAGCAGTGTGAATTGGACGGGCTGACAGTGTAGCGGGCTAGCAGTGTGAACTGGGCGGGCTGGCGGGCCAACGGGCTAAAATCTAAAACTTTATTGATTCAACATAAAAACGTTATAATGATACATTACCTGGCAGTGTGAAGTGGGCGGGCTAGCAGTGTAGCGGACTAGCAGTGTGAACTGGGCGGGCTGGCGGGCCAGCGGGCTAAACTTTAATATTTCTTAGAAGTGTGACAATATGAAAACCTCATGATACATTTCTAAGAAGTGTGAAGTGGGAGGGCTGGCGTGTTCATGATTCATTAACTGAAGTCGGCGTTTTTTCATCATGACAAAGAAACAGGCACAGTTATGGACATACATAAGGATTAAAACCAAAACCTTTGTACTCGAGCCAACTTGTGGCGAACTGGTTAATATACCGGACTCTCAGTCCAGGGGCAGAGATTTTTCTGGGGTCACTCCTGTCAAATATTCCGTATTCAATTTAAACCATGGTCTCAACCAACCAGGGATTGTTATGGAACTGGCATCTTTTGTTTTAATAGCAAAATCTAGACATTTTTAAAACTCCTTATCCCGGCAGGCTGAAACAAACTACGGACATTAACACTTAATTTAAGTGCTTTGACCGAGTATACTCAGCCTTTGCGAACATCGAAGATCCACATCAGTTGGTGCGCATTCGCGCCGTCTGCCAAGAATCTACACTGTTTACTGCCCAACCACTGAGTATGATTCTAGTGTCCAGGCACCGAACATTGTGGAACCTGATCAACCGGCTATTGTTGGCGCCTATTGATATAACTCAAAAACGAGAACGGTGACCCCAAATTCTTTTTTGCTTAAAATGTTTCTGTTATCATATTTTAACAACATGCCAAGTTTAAAAAAATTCTATTGAACAGTTTTAATTTTGCCTATATGATTATATGAAAACTCCCGAAAACGTCATTAAGGGTTAAAAATAAAATATCAACTATAAGAGTTTTTGTCGTCTTTTTATTAATAAAAACTTTCTGCGCCGATGGCAACAGTTGCTTCTCTGTGATCAAAATTCTGATTTTCATTTTTTCAATACGGGCGTTGACAAGAAAATACAAGAAAATGCGAGTTTGTTATCGTATTATATTTTCAATTTGATAGAACTTATGCTGCGCTTCGCGTGGCTTGCAATAAGTTCCATAAAATTAAAAAAATAAACAATAACCTATACTTATAACAATCTCAAATATTATGCAAAAGTTATTTTTCAAAAAATATTAAGAAATGTCAAGGAACAGTATTTGTGGTTAATAAACCTTTAGAAAATTTCGAAATTTTTCACGAGCTTATGCATTCTTACTGACAACATGCAACATAAAAATATTTCTGAATACATACACAAGCCAACAAAGTTTATGTATCGTGGATGTGCATAATACATTAGTTCAAACGAATGAACAAACATGAAAATCAATACATGATAAAACGTTAAATAATTTTCAAAAATATAAAAATGAATGACAATTGTTGAATAAATTTTGTCAAACATATTGCAAATTGTCCATTTATATAATGACAGTAACTTAGCGTTTGATGCTATGGTAATTCTTTGTTGTTCTTAGGTGTGTGCCTTAAAATAATTTTAGATTTTCGAGAAAAAAAAAACAACATAATTTAAACAAGAAATCAATAATACAGTCAAATCAAGATAACTTGATCAAATTTGCCATGCATATAGATAAATATACCTTGAATGAAAATATTGTATGCATGATTACAACATTATGAGAGAGACACATAAACTAAATGTATTTATTAGAAGCAAAGATATCCCTAATTCTGATATAACTAGCATTAGACAACTGTCAATCATTTCTGGATGACACTCGAATAGACATTAGTTAAAATAAGAAATTACTTGCCCATAAAGGTTAAAAGCTATAAAACATGCATATGTGCTACAAAATCAATTATTTTCAACCTATAGGTAAACGATGATATTTATCAATTACAGATAATACCGAAAATATAAGGTTAAAAAATAAGTTTTTAAAAGTAAAACATTATGTTATACAGTTAAATTGTCCAATAAAATTATGCAGAGAAGTTTTGAAAATGATGTTAATAGTGTCATTCAAAATCACATTATCATTACAGTTTGGAAACAAACAAAAAATTGAAACAAAATGACAATATCCGGATTAAGTGCTAACGAAATTTGTAGTTCAATAATAAAACTCAAATTTACACAGTACAACGTAAAAAGATACAATTGCTTAACTTATGATGTCGTTTCAAGAAAACTATTCAAATTCTAATTTATATTCAATAAAGTTTAAACGAAAGAACGAAAGATGGTTCCCAAAAAATTATTTAAAACTAGACTGTGTCCTCAGGACACTGATGCTCCCACTGCTGCAACAACATGTGTAACAAATTTTGCATCAGGTATTAAGAACAAGTGGTGATCATGACTAGTACATGAGGAGTAAGTGCTATAAAATTTTATGACTAACATAAAGAAAAGGTATTGACTCTGGAGAAAATGCTTGCAAGAAAAAATCCTTTACAACAATGTACACATAATGTCTAGTCATCTGTGCAAGTTTATTAGAAATCAGCCAAGTAGAAAATGTGAAGTTGATGCCACAAAATGTTATGGCATAAAAATGTTATGAGTGGCAATAACAAAAGGCTATAAGTCTGGTAAAAATGGCAGCAGGAAAAAAATATTTTCTTTACAATCATCTATAAATCCTGCTTGATCCTCGGCATAAGTTGAAAAGAAATCGGTAAGGGAGTTAATGAAGAGCTGATGCCACAAGATTTTATTACTGAACTTATCAAAGGGCCATAACTGTGATGAAAATGGTCGCAGGAAAAAAATATTTTCTTAACAAGAGCCAAATGTGTTTGCTCATTGTAAGAATGTATATGTAGTAGAGCAAAATAATTCAATTTAAAGAGGTCTTTTGGTAATGAAAACTGATGGGTGAAGTGATTACAGATTTGAAACCTATGTGAATACTGATGGCTGAAAATAACAAAGGGCAATAACTCAAAAATTATGCAGGTACAGTTATCATTCTTGTGTGCTGCACTCATCGTCTATGAGATCTATCCACCTATGAAGTTTCAAGTTTATACCACTATATGAAAGATAACAAAGGGCAATAACTCAAAAAATATGCAGGGTGGAGTTATCATTCTTGTGCACTGCACTCCTCCTCATTATGATCTATCCACCTATGAAGTTTCAAGTTGATACCTTAAATACTTTTTGAGATATGCTCCGGACAAAAATGACGGACGGAAGGACGGACGTACTTATAGACGCGTGCAACTCTATATGCCTCCCACTTCGTTGAGTCATAAAAAATCCATATACAAACTAGACTTACAAAAATCAATGTCAAATAAGGTTAAAACATTATTCCAATATGTTCCTCTTATAAATTGCCCATATCAACAAAGCAATTTAGACGACATAATATGCATGCTCTTGAACCAAAAATACAAACTTCAAATCGACGTCACCTACAGATTAGATTCAAATGTTTTTCAGTAATGTTTAATATGTTTTATTCGGATCAGCTTAATGTAACTTAATCTAATTACAAGTAATGTGTAATGTGATACTCTTCTGACACAAGTAGTATCACAGTAGTTGGTAAATATTGAGTTGCGCTCAACCCGAAGCTAAACGGCGTGGGCAGTAATATGCATTTCCATTACTGCCAATGAACAGGCTCATTAAACCGAGCCTGCAATATTTTCATATTGTGTCGCGTTCGTTCCCTTTTCATATATTGTGATTAGTTTCCACTTAAATACTTGGCCTTCTAGTTTCAAAATTACGGATTTCCTTAAAGGAACATTTTTGGTACGATAAATTATATAACTGCTTTATTTTGTAATATTGCATACAATAGCAAAAAAGAATTAACTACATGAACAGCTGTTCACAGTTTGGTTAAAATCAAGATCACCAAGTCAAACCTTTGAAAAGTCATTTCCATACAATAACTCATGTTTATGTAGGAGCGAATTGTAAGTGTTATTTGATTTTCTTTCTGAAGGGAACCCCCTACATACCGAAGTCCCAAAAATCATTCATATGTTATGCACAGTATATATCACTGATTTCTATCCCCTTTTGCAAAACTGGAGTTATGGCGCGGAAATGACATTTCTAAAAGTTGACATAGTAACCTAGATTTTAAGGAAGCGTGACCAAGTTTAGACCGTAAAGTGATCTTGAGTACCCACTTCACACGGCCAGGTAATGTATCATAACATTTTTATGTTCAATCAATAAAGTTTTAGATTTTAGCCCGCTGGCCCGCCAGCCCGCCCAGTTCACACTGCTAGCCCGCTACACTGTCAGCCCGTCCAATTCACACTGCTAGGAAATGTATCATAAGGTTTTAATGTTGAATCAATAAAGTTTTAGATTTTAGCCCGCTGGCCCGCCAGCCCGCCCAGTTCACACTGTTAGCCCGCTACACTGTTAGCCCGCCCACTTCACACTGCTAGGTAATGTATCATAACATTTTTATGTTCAATCAATAAAGTTATAGATTTAAGCCCGCTGGCCCGCCAGCCCGCCCAGTTCACACTGCTAGCCCACTACACTGCTAGCCCGCCAACTTCACACTGCCAGGTAATGTATCATAACGTTTTTATGTTCAATCAATAAAGTTTTAGATTTTAGCCCGCTGGCCCGCCAGCCCGCCCAGTTCACACTGCTAGCCCGCTACACTGTCAGCCCGTCCAATTCACACTGCTAGGAAATGTATCATGAGGTTTTAATGTTCAATCAATAAAGTATTAGATTTTAGCCCGCTGGCCCACCAGCCCGCCCAGTTCACACTGCTAGCCCGCTACACTGCTAGCCCGCCCACTTCACACTGCCAGGTAATGTATCATAACATTTTTATGTTCAATCAATAAAGTTTTAGATTTTAGCCCGTTCACCCGCCAGCCCGCCCAGTTCACACTGCTAGCCCGCTACACTGTCAGCCCGTCCAATTCACACTGCTAGGAAATGTATCATGAGGTTTTAATGTTCAATCAATAAAGTTTTAGATTTTAGCCCGCTGGCCCGCCAGCCAGCCCAGTTCACACTGCTAGCCCGCTACACTGCTAGCCCGCCCACTTCACACTGCCAGGTAATGTATAATAACGTTTTTATGTTCAATCAATAAAGTATTAGATTTTAGCCCGCTGGCCCGCCAGCCCGCCCAGTTCACACTGCTGGCTCGCTACACTGTTAGCCCGCCCACTTCACACTGCCAGGTAATGTATCATAACATTTTTATGTTCATTAATAAAGTTTTAGATTTTAGCCCGCTGGCCCGCCAGCCCGCCCAGTTCACACTGCTAGCCCGCTACACTGCTAGCCCGCCCACTTCACACTGCCAGGTAATGTATCATAACGTTTTTATGTTCAATCAATAAAGTTTTAGATTTTAGCCCGCTGGCCCGCCAGCCCGCCCAATTCACACTGCTAGCCCGCTACACTGTTAGCCCGCCCACTTCACACTGCCAGGTAATGTATCATAACATTTTAATGTTCAATCAATAAAGTTTTAGATTTTAGCCCGCTGGCCCGCTGGCCCGCCAGCCCGCCCAGTTCACACTGCTCGCCCGCTACACTGTCAGCCCGTCCAATTCAAACTGCTAGGAAATGTATCATAAGGTTTTAATGTTGAATCAATAAAGTTTTAGATTTTAGCCCGCTCGCCCCGCCAGCCCGCCCAGTTCACACTGCTAGCCCGCTACACTGCTAGCCCGCCCACTTCACACTGCTAGGTAATATATCATAACATTTTTATGTTCAATCAATAAAGTTTTAGATTTTAGCCCGCTGGCCCGCCAGCCCGCCCAGTTCACACTACTAGCCCGCTACACTGTTAGCCCGCCCACTTCACACTGCCAGGTAATGTATCATAACATTTTTATGTTCAATCAATAAAGTTTTAGATTTTAGCCCGCTGGCCCGCCAGCCCGCCCAGTTCACACTGCTAGCCCGCTACACTGTCAGCCCGTCCAATTCACACTGCTAGGAAATGTATCATAAGGTTTTAATGTTGAATCAATAAAGTTTTAGATTTTAGCCCGCTGGCCCGCCAGCCCGCCCAGTTCACACTGCTAGCCCGCTACACTGTTAGCCCGCCCACTTCACACTGCTAGGTTATGTATCATTACATTTTTATGTTCAATCAATAAAGTTTTAGATTTTAGCCCGCTGGCCCGCCAGCCCGCCCAGTTCACACTGCTAGCCCGCTACACTGCTAGCCCGCCAACTTCACACTGCCAGGTAATGTATCATAACGTTTTTATGTTCAATCAATAAAGTTTTAGATTTTAGCCCGCTGGCCCGCCAGCCCGCCCAGTTCACACTGCTAGCCGCTACACTGCTAGCCCGCCCACTTCACACTGCCAGGTAATGTATCATAACGTTTTTATGTTCAATCAATAAAGTTTTAGATTTTAGCCCGCTGGCCCGCCAGCCCGCCCAGTTCACACTGCTAGCCCGCTACACTGTTAGCCCGCCACTTCACACTGCCAGGTAATGTATCATAACATTTTTATGTTCATTAATAAAGTTTTAGATTTTAGCCCGCTGGCCCGCCAGCCCGCCCAGTTCACACTGCTAGCCCGCTACACTGCTAGCCCGCCCACTTCACACTGCCAGGTATGTATCATAACGTTTTTATGTTCAATCAATAAAGTTTTAGATTTTAGCCCGCTGGCCCGCCAGCCCGCCCAGTTCACACTGCTAGCCCGCTACACTGTTAGCCCGCCCACTTCACACTGCCAGGTAATGTATCATAACATTTTTTATGTTCATTAATAAAGTTTTAGATTTTAGCCCGCTGGCCCGCCAGCCCGCCCAGTTCACACTGCTAGCCCGCTACACTGCTAGCCCGCCCACTTCACACTGCCAGGTAATGTATCATAACGTTTTTATGTTCAATCAATAAAGTTTTAGATTTTAGCCCGCTGGCCCGCCAGCCCGCCCAGTTCACACTGCTAGTCCGCTAGACTGCTAGCCCGCCCAGTTCACACTGTTAGCCCGCTAGGCTGCTAGCCCGCCCAGTTCACATTGTTATCCCGCTAGACTGCTAGCCCGCTCAGTTCATACTGTTATCCCGCTAGACTGCTAGCCCGTTAGCCCGCGTACTTCACGGACATCTGCGTCGTATCATATTTTATTTTCAACTGCGTCGTATCATTTCGTAAAAATCATTATTTCCTTGGAAAATAAACATCTCTTTTTAATGAAATTTTAGTAAATGATGCAAAATTATATTTCGAAGTTTATGGTGAACTCTGAAACGAATATATAATTGATTTGAAGGAAAAAACGATAGATAAAGCAATATGAACTGCGTCGTATCCACACATTTTCATAAAAATTCTGCCCCGCTTCGAGATGCAAGTTCGCTATAACTTTTGTTTTACAAAATAGTTGTGCAAGCAACATATACCGAACGAAGCGGAAAATAGTGTAGCGTGTTAATACATATATCTGGTTTTCAGTCATTTCCAACAAAAAGAGTTATAAACAAAAACATACGTTTTTCGTTCCAAGATGGCGGCGTTTGTTTACATTATGTAGGATACGACGCAGTTTTGATTCCCAGCCCTGCCTTAGCTATGAAACAAAACATGTAGTAATTTAGTCATTTAATGCAGGGAGTTGCTGACTAAGTTTTTTCCAATATAACGATTAAAAGTCTACCTAAATTAAGTAAATCTATAGATATAAAAGTAAACAGTTTATTATTACTTACATGTACTTATAATTATTTTTATAGAAACCGAAAGTACACAATGTCTATTCGTTGATAATTTCGGTTATAAGTGTACCTTAGTGGGCATTTTTTTAAATTGAATATGATTTTGAATTAGCTACGTTTTTCATGAAGGCTATATGTAATATATACATGTTGGTTACTATAATTGGCGTCCGCGCCGAAGCGCGACGACCCTTATGGAATAAAACCAGATTTTGTTAAAGGGCAATTGCAACTTCTCGGGCCTTTAAGTCGGTCACAATAGCCGATTATTCCGATTGGTATGAGGGTGTTTGATTAATAATATCTGTCATATTTTGCGGTTCGGATCGGAATATCCGTCCCGAGGTGACTCGCCCATTGGGCGGTAACGAGGCTTGCCGAGTTACCGCCCATGGGCGGGTGACCGAGGGACGGATATTCCGATCCGAACCGCAAACATATGTCAGATATTTTTTCTTGCATATTCTACCATATTCCATTATATTTTAAATTCTTTATTTTTATTTTCAATGAAAATTTATATCATTACAACCGTAACTACTTTCATTCAACAGCGTATGAATTACAAAATCATTCATAACGGTAAAATGACGTCATCTTTATCGTGCCATTGTACAGCACGCGACTCATTTGGAACCCCCATGCCAGATGAAATTTCCGGCATGGGTAAAACTAACGGAAACGCCAGTCCGATATGCAAGAATACATAGAGAATTTCGCTATGCAAATATATTCCAATGAAATAATCTTTTCCGTCAAGTAATCGCGCTCTTCGGGGTTTTTTTATTTATCATTTTGCAGTACACAGTGGGTTATTATGGTATGTTATTGTTGTACATGGATCCGAAAGCTGTAAATAGAATGATGACCTTAACATTGTGAAAATCTATTTATAGAGGATGTACTATTCGCTGATCTCCTATCGGTAATTCCCGGTCTCTCCCGGTCTATTTTGACCGGGATATACTAGAGACCGGCGAATACTATCACACGTTTATTGTTCGGTCTCTCCTGGTTTTGGAGTAGATGTTTGATATTGTTACAGATAAATAAGTTTTTCCCCAAAATGAATGTTTGTCACTTAGTTTGGTTATAATAATTAATAAACACAGTATATATATGTTCCAAAGAAAATACCACATGAACTTGAAATTCTATCAAATCACCAATATTGATGATAATATCCAAAAATACCCTCTATATAGTATAAATAAACTTATACCATATGGGGAGTATATTTTGAATATCATTGGCCTGTATATTTTGGATATTATCGTTAACATTGATACAATTTCAAGTTCCTGTGGAACAAAAACAAGTTATATTCTAATCTCTAGCATGCCTACCAAAGTTCATAATGAAGAATGTCCGCTCATTCAAAAGTGATATACAAATCTGGTAAAAACTAATTAACCATTGAAAATTTTATAAGAATATCTTGTTCTTTTCATCATATGTCTACTAGTTCATCTTCACTTGCCGCATTTCTTGCTTGGACGCCCTTTGATGCTTTGCATCAATGCTTTTCTTGTATAATGTTAACATGAGTTCGCTGGCTGATTTGCAACACTTTGTGCGTTGCGTTGTCGATAGCGACAACACAACCTATATCGTTATCGCCTTTTCGTCTTGTACTGTCGCCAGCAAAAAGCGCCAAAATGGCGCATTGTCGCACTGTCATCTTGTCATTCTGTCGCTGAGGAAGCACACCAAACGGCGCGTGGTCGTGCGGTGAAAAGCCAATCCTTCGATTTGAGCCGAGCGACAATGTGACATAGCGACAATATGCCGCACGACAACGCGCCGTTTGGCGTGCATCGTTAGCGACAGGACGACAAGACGAAAGTCTGACAGCGCTGGCGACAACACGACGCACAAAACTGTTCCAAATCAGGCACCATATTGTGACATTTGGAATTCTTAAAGATAAAAGACGTATGTAATTTTATCTTACCAGTGCACCGTGTTTCTCCAAACGAATGAACCAAAATGAATACAAATACCAAAACACGACTCTGAAATGTTATTAGAAATAATTTATGCAATTGTTATCTAAGCGTGCAAATAAAGAACAGTAAAGATAATTTGTTTCTTGACTCTTGCTTAATTGACATATTTTCTCCCACTAAATGACATATATGTAATAAAAAGAGGATCGAAACGCGAGGTTATCTGATTTGTACGAGGGGCGTAGCCCCCCGAGTATTAATCAGATTGCCGAATGTTTTGATGTTCTTTCTCTTTTGTATCATAGTCAAACATAAAAGCACGTTCCCTGTTGTCACAATATGAAACCCCGGACAAAAAGGAACCAATTAATTAGCATCTTAATATGATAATTCTGTCCCTTTCCCTTTCTCTGCCGTCACAAAAATCCAGCAAAAATGAGCCAATCAATGGGCATGTTCTGGAGTGAGGGTAACTAATACCTGCACTTCAGTTAACGAACTGTGCATGTATATATATACGATTTAACTCTACACATTTTCAACAGAAAGGTCCCCAAAACTATGATACAATAACTAGATATAGTCGGAGAGCGAAACACGACGCTAGTTAATAGCGGTATCATTTTGTGCGGCTTATTCCAGACAACTAGAACTCCGCGAGTCGGATGTGTCGCCTTGTGAACAATGTAGTTTAGGAGTCTTGGCCAGGATAAAAAAGAAATATGAAAAATAACAAAGGGCAATAACTAAAAAAATAATAAGTGCAGAGCAGCAGTTTCTGTGCACTGCACTTCTTATCAATAAGATCTATCATTCTATGATGTTTCAAGTCCATAGCTTTCATACTTGAGGAGAAATGACCAGGACAAAAATAAAGTAAGAAAATCAACAAAGGGCAATAACTCAAAAAATAAGAAATGCAGAGTATCAGTTCTTATGCACTGCACTTTTTCTTAATGAGATCTATCATCCTATGAAGTTTCAAGTCCATAACTTTTATACTTTCGGAGAAATGGCCTGGACAAAAATTAAGTATGAAAATTAACAAAGGGCCATAACTCAAAAATTAAGAAATGCAGAGTACCTGTTCTTGTGCACTGCACTTCTTCTTAATGAGACCTATCATCCTATGAAGTTTCAAGTCCATGGCTTTTATACATTAGGAGAAATGGCCCGGACAAAAATAAAGTATGAAAATTAACAAAGGGCAATAACTCAAAAATTAAGAAATGCAGAGTACCTGTTCTTGTGCACTGCACTTCTTCTTAATGAGACCTATCATCCTATGAAGTTTCAAGTCCATGGCTTTTATACATTAGGAGAAATGGCCCGGACAAAAATAAAGTATGAAAATTAACAAAGGGCAATAACTCAAAAATTAAGAACTGCAGAGTACCGGTCCTTGTGCACTGCACTTCGGGTTATTGAAAGAAGCATGCATACCAAGTTTTAAGTCAATCAGACTTATAGTGACTGAGTTATGCTCCGGACAAGCTTTAGGGGACGCCGACGCCGACAACGACGCCGACAACGACACAGACGCCGCCAACAAAAGTAACCCCTATATGTCACCTTTTCAAGGCGACACAAAAACTGATACACCTGTATGTATTTTGACAAATGAACACATAAAAGGAAGTAAAAACATACCCTTGTAATTAACATCTTGTATTGTAGAAAGATTTTCACTATGTAACAATCGCAATTATTTAATAATGACCTAATTAATAAGGAAACTCTAAAGAGATAACATGACCTTAGTAGACAAAATTGTAACTTGATAACCGTGACACGAAGACATCAACCTACTTTTGATGGCCAAAAGTTTATCACGTGATTGTTTAAGTTAAGGATGGTAACATACATGTATTCATGAACTTTGATTTGAATACGGTGTGTCTATATCAGCGAACTCAGAAATAATCCATTCTAACTACCGACAATCTCGCATAGGTAAAACCACCAATTTTGCTGAGATTGTTGTCATCCTGGGAACAACTTGAAGCTCCCGGGTAGCTCTAAGTACATTAGCCAGGACCCGTTGTTGAAAATACTTTTTTCTATAACATGTCAAAATTTTAATACATTTTGATAAAAAAATATCGGTCTGACCCGTGAAAATCGATTTATATTGATGCGAAAAAAATATAGATAACCACTCAGTCCGATATCATTTCGATTCTAGCTTGACAAAATAAGGAAGATCCGCCGCCTTCTCCTATCTGGCTGTTCTATTCCGCACCCTACATCCGTTAAAGTAATCAAAGGGCTGCACGCTCTGTGGTATTTTCATCTTTGCATCTATTTTTAATTTTGGATCTTTGCAATCTAAATCGTACTGTATATATATATATATATATATATATATATATATATATACATTGTATATATATATATATATATATATATATATATATATATATATATATATACATTGTATATATATATATATATATATATATATATATATATATATATATATATATATATATATATATATATATATATATATATATATATATATATATGTATTTTCCTGTATAAGTTTATTCTTATATACTATAATTCATCATACAGGGCATCGAGATGCAGCGACTGCGTTTAGATTTTTGAGTTTAATACATACTGAATTTTGCATGACTAGAGTTACATCTAAAAATCATTTATGCTAATTCGTTTGACAGTAACACTTATCCTTGCATATCGTGGCTACTTCCTTAAAAATGACACTTAAAAAATGGAATTTCCATTTCGGGTTTGTAATCCTTATTCAATTTGAGGTATTTTGTTCACGATAAACCTGTTGTTTATCACTGATGTAAACAAGAGCCAGTTGAACCTGGTGATGCTCCCCGAATAGGTTTTGAACACAGTAAGGTTTACCTCTTGTTGTGTCAGAGTTATGTCACGGACAAAGTTCAAGTGTAAAAACAACCCAAATGTTGCGCGCGACACGACATCTCAATATGGTGATCATTTCTGTATAAAAGTTGTTAAATCCGACTTCATATAACGAAGTTATGGGCCGGACACGATTTTTATGCAAGGTCAAGCTGTGACATTGACCTTCAAGGTAGCGACCCAAATTTTGCGCGCGACACGTCGTCTCAAAATGTTGATCATTTCTGTGAAATAGTTGTAAAATCCGACTTTAAATAACGAAGTTATGTGCCGGACACTATTTTGTTGCAAGTAATGCTGTGACCTTGACCTTCAAGGTAGCGACCCAAATGTTAAACACGACACGTCGTATCAATATGGTGATTATTTCTGTGGAATTGTTGTAAAATCCGACTTCCATTAACGAAGTTATGGGCCGGACACGAATTCGGAAAGTCCGTTCGTACGGCGGACGGACGGACGGACAACCCGACGACTATATCCTCCCCCGAATTTTTTCGGGGAGCATAATAATTTAGCGTAAATCTTCTCGCCAAAACAGTCCGACATGTATATATTCCACTATACGACAGTCAGATTTATTTGTGTAATACGCTCATGATAAACCTGTTGTTTATCACTGATGTACAGAAGAGCCGGTTGAACCGGATGACGCTCCCCGAATAGGTTTTGAACACAGGAAGGTATACCTCTTGTGGTGTCAGAGTTATGTCACGGACAAAGTTAAAAACACAGGAAGGTATATATCTTGTAGTGTCAGAGTTATGTCACGGACAAAGTTCAAGTGTAAAAACAACCCAAATGTTGCGCGCGACACGACATCTCAATATGGTGATCATTTCTGAGTAAAAGTTGTAAAATCCGACGACTTCATATAACGAAGTTATGGGCCGGACACGATTTTATGCAAGGTCAAGCTGTGACCTTGACTTTCAAGGTAGCGACCCAAATTTTGTGCGCGACACGTCGTCTCAAAATGTTGATCATTTCTGTGAAATAGTTGTAAATTCCGACTTCAAATAACGAAGTTATGTACCGGTCACGATTTTGTTGCAAGGTAATGCTGTGAACTTGACCTTTAAGGTAGCGACCCAAATGTTGAGCACGACACTTCGTATCAATATGGTGATCATTTCTGTGGAATTGTTGTAAAATCCGACTTCAAATAACGAAGTTATGGGCCGGACACGAATTAGGAAAGTACGTACGTACGGCGGACGGACGGACAACCCGACGACTATCAGATTTATTTGTGTAATACGCTCTGAAGTATTCGGTAGTCGACATTGCTAAAAATAGCATTTTTATTTATTAAATTGATATTCATCCACACAATTTGTAATTGTGCATTTATTGACGATTCTGTAAGCCAACGCTACTTTTAAAAATTGAATGCGTTGTAATTTGTTGGATACTTGTAACAAAATAGAAATATTTCTTACTTTAACATCGCTAGTTTTAAGCTATTTTGAGAACTTCTTGTTTTTAGGTTTGTCGTAAAATTATGTGCCAGAGATTGAATGTCAGCACTGTATTTTCTGATCTGTGATCAGAAAATACAAAAAGGAAAAGAATCACTCTTTTTATACTGTATATAAATATACTCATTAGAATGCAAATAAATTTCTAGAATTCTGATTGGCTTCAACAGTTTTTATACGATACACATGTACCACGAAGAACCGAAGTGCGCACAAATAACAATGTATTTCAACATCGTAGACCGAAAACTAAGTATGTGAATAAAATTTATTATTGATTTTCGTTCTTTAAGGCATATTTCTCGCTTTAAATGTCAGAACTGTAAAATGTAGTTAAAAATTAAACCGTAATTGTGACACTTTACATGAATTACGTTTTGTTTTGTGCAGCGTTCGCCTAGGCGTGGAACGGCTGACACCATCTTCTTACCCGCGTTTCTTTGAAAACAGTGTAAAAATGCTGGGAGTTCTTATGAACGTGTCGTCAATAAAAATTTGCGTTATCATAAATTCGCTATGTAAAGTTATAAACATTATCATGCACAGATGTTGTAAAGAGAAGAAAATACCACTATATCCAAAGGAACAAGAATTAGTAACAGAGTTACCAACGTCC
The DNA here is from genome assembly GCF_026571515.1 of Ruditapes philippinarum. NCBI lineage: Eukaryota > Metazoa > Mollusca > Bivalvia > Venerida > Veneridae > Ruditapes > Ruditapes philippinarum. The sequence goes on from NW_026856406.1 coordinate 43,308, forward strand.
CCCGCCTCGAGGACGTTTTATATGAAGCATAAAATTGTGCTATTTCAAAAGGTTGAGGTATGGATCTAAGGACTTTCAGTCCAAAATTATGATCAATGCTAGATCTGCAAATGCAACAATAAATTTATTAAAGAAATAAAATGAATGTTCAGCTTTGACCTCTTAGTGTGACCTTGACCTTAAAGGTAGGGGTTCAGGTGTTGTGCATGACGTATCGTGTTATTATTGTAACTATTGAAATACCAAAATCCCTGAACTATGAAGAAGTTATAGATGGGACACAAAATATACCCCCTAACAGACTATGTTAATCTTTGACCTCTTAGCGTGACCCTGGAGGTTGGGACCCATGTTTTGGGCTTGATATATCCTCTTATTATTGTGATTATTTGTGCATAGTATTTTTAAAATCTCTTGATCTATGAAAAAGTTGGACACAGAATACTAGTATACCCTATAACAGACTATGTAAATCTTTGACCTCTGCATGTGATCTTTACCTTGGAGGTAGGGACACTGGTGTTACACGTGACATATCATCTTATCATTGTGACTATTTGTGCCAAGTATTTTCAAAATCCCTTGATGTATGAAGAAGTTATGGACGGGACACAAAATATACCATATAACAGACTCTGTTATCTTTTGACCACTTAGTGTAACCTTGACCTTGGAGGTCTTATTATTGTGACTATTTGTGCCGAGTTATTTCAAGATCCCTTGAACTATGAATAAGTTCTGGATCGGACTCAATATATACCCTTTAACAGACTATGTTAATTTTTGACCTCCAAATGTGACATTGACCTTGGAGGTAGGGATGCAGGTGTTGCGCATGACACATTGTCTTTTTATAGTGACTATTTGTGCCAAGTATTTTTAAACTCCTTTGATATATGAAAAAGTTATGGACTGGACAAAAACTATACCCTATAACAGACTATGTTAATCTTTTACCTCCAAGTGTGACCTTGACCTTGGGGGTAGGTGACCAATTGTGGTGCATGACACATCATCTCATTATTGTAAACAATAGTGGCAAATATTTACAAAATCCCTTCAAAAATAAGAAATTTATAGACCGAACACGACATTTACCCTCAAATAGATAATGTTGACCTTGAATGATGAAAAGCGACTTTGACCCTGGAGATAGGGGTCTGGTTGTTGCGCATGACACATCGTCTTATTATAACAAACATTTCAAATTCCTTTGATAAATGACAAAGTTATGGACCGGACATGAAATATACCCTTTTACAGACTATGTTAATCTTTGACCTGCAAGTGTGACCTTGACCGTGAAGGTAGGTGACCGGTTGTTGCCACATAATTACTTTCCTGTGAGTGCGGACGGACGGACAGACGGAGGAAGCCTATTTTTGTATCCTCCTTTTTTTCTTCGAAAAGGCGGGGGACAAATAAAAACGCGATGTTACGATGGTGATAAGGCGATGGCGCGATAGCACAATGCAGAAAACGTGATGTAACATCGCATTTTTACCATCCTAGCATCCCGTTTTCACCATTGTGCAATCGCTCTTTCACTATCGTACCATCGCGATTTCACCATTGTGCCATCGTGTTTTCACAATTGTACCACCGCGAAGGCACAATGGTGAAAACGCGATGGTATGATTGTGAAAACGCGATGGTGCGATTGTGAAAGAGCGATGGCACGATGGTGAAAACGGGACGGTACAATGATGAAAACGCGATGGCACGATGCTGAAAGCGCGCTGGTAAGATGGTGATAACGCTATGGCACGATGATGAAAACACAATGATACGATAGTGAACACACGATGGCGCGATGGTACAATGGTGAAAACGCGATGGTTCTAAAAAACATAGCGTTTTCAAAATCGTACCATCGCAATGTCACCATCGTTCCATCGTGTTAATTAATAGATGTAGTCATGGTGTAGAAAATTGACGTGATCATGAAGAAGATACATTATGTGATCGTGGTGTAGATAATTGATATGTCCGTGGTGTAGATAATTGATGTGATCATGGTGTAGAAAATTGATGTGGTCATGGTGTAGATAATTGATATGATGACATGGTGTAGATAATTGATGTGATCGTGGTGTAGATAATTGATGTGATCGTGGTGTGGCTAATTCATGTAATCGTTGTGATGATAATTGATGTGATCATTGTGAACATAACTTATGCAATCATGGTTTAGATAATTGATGTGATCATGGTGTAGGTAATTGATGTGACCGTGGTGTAGATAATTGACGTGATCATGGTGTAGATAATTGATGTGATCATGGTGTAGATATTTGATGTAATTATTGTGTAGATAACTGATGTGATCATGCTGTAGATAAAGGATATTGTAATTGTCTGGATAATTGATGTTATTGTGGTGTAGATAATTGATGTGATCGTGGTGTAGATTTTTGATGTGATAATGCTTTAGATAATTAATGTGATTGTGGTATACATAATTGATGTGATCATCGTGTGGATAAGTGATGAGTTTGTGGTATACATAATTGATATGATCGGGGTGCAGATTATTGATGTGATCGTGGTGTAGATAATTGATGTGATCGTGGTGTAGATAATTAATGTCATTGTCATGATTGTGGTGTAGGTGATTGATGCTGTCGTGGTGTAGATAATTGATGTGATCATTGTGTATATTTTTGATGTGATCATGGTGTAGATAATTGATGTGATCATGGTGTAGATATTTGATGTGATCATGGTGAAGATTATTGATGTGATCATGGTGTAGATATTTGATGTGATCATTGTGTAGATAATTGATAAAATTGTGGTGTAGATAATTGGTGTGATTGTTGTGTTTTTTTTATTAATGTGATCTTAGTGTGGTAATTGATATGTAGATAATTGATCTGATCATGGTGTAGTAAATTGATGTGATCATGGTGTAGATAATTGATGTGATCATGGTGTAGATAATTGATATGACTTTGGTGTAGATAAACGGCTTGACTAATATTGATATACAACAATAATCAAATTATAGACATATACAAAGAAAGGAAAACATACCATTTTTCCTAACATATTGCATACAATTACTTCGAAAGGCTTTTTCACTATGTAACACTCGCTAAAATTAAATGACCCTTATTGATAAGGAAACTAGAATGAGATAACGGAACCGAATTAGTTGAAAATGATTATATGAGCCGTGTCATGACAATCCCTAAAACAAGTAGAGAAACTGATAGCGAACAGCATGGACCCTGATCAGACTGCGCGGATGCGCAGGCTGGTCAGGATCCATGCTGGTCGCAAACCCATTATCACGTGCGCACGCAATAGTTTTACGTGACCACACGAAAAGAATTACGTACGCGTGCGCACATGCATATAGGTTGGCAACGTAATGGTTTTTACGTGCACATGCAAAAGTCGCGTAATACTATCACGTGCGCTCGTTTAAAATTAGCTATCGCGTGCACACGCTATATCCATGGCTTTGCACGTAGTAAATAAAATATTTCTATAACTTCTTCATGCCACCGTAATTTCGTCAGCCGATTTATGGTAGCGCAAGCATTCAATCGGATGGTTTATTTTTGAAAAAATGAAAAAGACAGACAACAAACACCGATCCGATACATTGTACTTAATCCCTTATTTTATTAATGGAAAACTGAATCTCTCCAATCTGTTTAGCTCAGTCACAAATTTTGTAACGGCATATGAAGAAATTGTTATTGAGAATTTTTATTAGAATGTTTTAAAGGGATATACACAATCATATTTTAGCGTTCCAAATTATCTCTCTTACATTTGTTTCAGGTACTTTCACATAGGTATACTTAAAACATACACCGATATCTTGCAACAGTTTTCACTTCTCATTACCTCAAATATGACAGGAACGGCTATAATCTACATACCACATTTAGGCATCAACACAACACGTAGTTTTAATCAAAGTTTAGAATACAAAGTAACGGGTGACACCATAACCAAAGTAAATACAACAGTGGAACACAAGGGTATGTATATATACACGTTACAACAGATGTCGACGTCACTATTACTGTTATGAAATACTCCAGCAATACATTGGAAGGTTTTTGGCACTTCCAACTGACATGTTGTCTACTGAATACATAATATCGTCGTATCAACCATATCACAGCACCATATATAGTGATTTTCTAGTTGTTGCTTACATGCTTACATGACGACACCTTCATCAATATACATGTCGATAAAAAGATATTAAGTGTCAAGTTGAATAGACTTGATACGTATCTTGTTCGACGACATGACGATTTAAGTGGAGCAAGAGTTAGCAGCAATACATCTGTCGCCGTCTTCTCTGGTCACGAAGCTACATCAGCACCAATAAAATGCGGAAATAGAGGAGAATATTTTGTAGAGCAACTTTTACCCACCAAACATTTCGCTCAAGAATTTATCGTTCCCCCGGTACCGCCAAAATCACAATATGTAGTGCGAATATATAGTTCATCTCAAAACACGTCTATAACATTTCGTAATACAACGAATCAAAATAAGCAGCTCCTTTTGAAAGCTGGTGATTTTCATGAATTTTTTAGCGGCAATGACGCAATGTATGTTTTTGCAAACCAACCTGTTCAAGTCATGTTGTACGTACATGTCATTATGAAAGTAATATTGGCAACGGGTTCATGTCTACAGTACCGGCAATCAATCAATATAGAAACTCCTATCATTTCTCTGTTATTGCAACCAATGAAAAGTTTACTCATTATCTTACAATCATTGCAAAAACTGAGGATATATCTGGACTTAGAATCAATGGAAACCAAATGGGAAATATCTTTCAAAGCTATGTGACACACGCAAACAATGAGATGCTTACTGTTAATGTATACAAATTGTCAGCCGGTGAATATCATCTGTATCACGTGACCGGTAGAACATTTGGAGCAATACAATATGGCTTTTATTTATGGGTTGCTTACGGATACCCATTGGGGATGGAGGTTTACAAAGGTAATGCAATTACCTTTTTTGCACAAAATCATTACTAAATAAATGATAATAATCTACATAATCTGATAATATTGTTATACAGCTTATTTTATTCTATTTAGTAATACATACAATATGCAAGTGAGGAATTCTTTATTACAACTCTCTTGATATTCTACCATGATATTATGGTAATAACATCATATTTACCGTTTATAAAAAAAATTCATTAGACATAATTATACTGAATATCATGTTGTAGTAGCTTTTGAGGTTTTATGTTTGCTACTCGCAACAATGGAAAATTTGTATCTCTCGAGACCGAAGGCCGAACAAGACGTAAAATTTCCAACGCTGCGAGTAGAAAAAACAAAAAACAAAAACATGACTGCAACATAAGTTTCCTTTTATTACATGAAATCTACTTATGCGTTTAAAGACAAAAAAGAGTAAAAGCAGAATACTAAACTTCTATTAGTAGTTCGCAAAATTAATTAAAACCTAATTACATTGTCATTGTATTACTCAATTATATTTTTTTCCATATTTTTTGGTTATCAGAGAGCACGGGGAATGACAGACTAAGGTGTTTCGACTGTAAAGATATGACTCATTTGTACCTCTGTGACACCGTTACTAAATGTTCGAGCGGCCAGGTATACATTTTACTTTTTACATTTTCATATCATTACCATTTGTCGACCTGGCTTATAGTTACGTTGACACTGTAAACAGCAAACTTCGACTTTCAAGCTTTAATGGTAAAGAACTTACGTGTACTTATGTGTTTTAATGTATATGTAACTGCTATACTAAACATGTACATTGTTGTCGCAAGTGCTCTACATAGGGCCGCACTGCAGATGTTGAAATGTATTAAATTCACGAACTTGCAATTGCAACTTTGTATGAAAATAAAATCTAAACCTTTTAATTACATGTACATATTAATTAAAATGACGTACTATGGTGCAAAAGTTAGAGTTATGTGTACACTATTCCGTAAAGGTCTGACAACAAAAAGCGCGAAGTACGACCGTACGATGGTGATAGTTCGACTGTCTGATGACAAAGTGCGGCAGTTCGATGTTGCAGATCATCGTACTGTCGCGCTTTACCATCAATCTGTACCCTAACGGAACACCGTAGTTATGGCATGCAGTCTGACCAGTACGGTGTTCCGTTTGGGCCAGCGCGTTTTCTCTGAGAACAAAAAGCCGGAAGCATGACAATACGATGGCGACAGTATGGTGGTGATAATATCACAGTACGATGGACTGTTGTCGTACTGTTGTGCTTCGCGCTTTTTCACAGAAAACGCGCTGGTCCTAACGGAACACCATAGACCAGACATACGATAGGCGACTTTTCTTTTACATTCTTAACATGGAATGTGATTTGTATTTTCTAAGGTATGTCATGTGGAGACATATAGAACCAACAGTGGATAGGTGAAATACAACAGCGGATGCCTAACCTCCGAGGTAAACAAACAAAAACACATACATTTATACATACACACGCACGTACATTTGTACGCACACACACACACACGCATGAACACACACACACACATTGTTAACTATTAAAGGTTTTCACCATACTATACATTTAAAGAAAACGATTTTTTTTCAAGCTTGTCCTCCATTAAAGGGCCAGGCTATGATTGAAATGTTTTTATCCCCCGCCGATGGTATCTGGAAGGGGATACTGTTTTGTCATTGCCCGTCCGTCCATATACGTCCGATCTAAGGATAAACATTTTGTGTACAACTTAATATTTTAATGTTTGTTTCGAACAAATTCTTGGGTTAAAACATATTTTGGGGGTCGAGAAAATTGCTTGTGGTATTAATTGAGACCAAATGAGATCAAAGGAACAGTTCCATAATGACTATCTCCGAAGAAATACCGTCCATCCTTCCGTCCGAATTACGTTTCTCAGAAACTACTGTTTGGATTTCATTAACACTTTGTAGGAACATTCAATACTAAATGAGATGCGCATCCATCATCGGCATGCCCCAAACGGAATATCCAAAATAGGGTTATTGCCCAAATTTACTTATATTGTATATTTAGAGATACTCATCGGCAACTGGTTACTGGCTTCAACGAATTTTCATGAAAGCCATCAATACTTTTCAATAAGTTTATTTATTCGTGACTTTGACCTATAAATGAACTTTACCTTCCAGAACAAATTATTGATTCTTTTTTGCTTAGATATGAAATATCTTTATTATCTATTAACTGTTTTTGAATATATATTTGGACAAAAACAATGCTATAGGAAAGAGAAACTAACATGGTCAAATGTTAAAGAATGAACTCGTCCATATAATTTTGCACTTGTTGTGATTAATAATAACCCGTATTCAGCGGGGGATATAAAGTAAACGAATTACAAAAAATGTATATTGTAATTAACGGTGATCAAAGTGAACATTCACAAATTCATTCAAAAGATACATAGGATGATTTTAATGTAAATTCAAAATGTGTAATATGAGGAAAAGTCTTTTTTCAAAACAAGTTGTGATTCATTTTACATTAACAGCAATGTTCTAGTAAGAAACGGCAAACAAGTCAGAGTCAATCCGAATGTGTACACTGCTGCTCTTCATCACTTTGTAATTCAAACGGCTGTGGAGCTGAGGGTAAAGAAAACAATTTTTTGACGTTTTTGTTACTTGCAGTCAGTAACCATAACAAGTTTATATGTAATAACTATTAATATACATAGATGTTTTTCTTCGTAATACTCAAACGGTATCAATAGAAAATATAATGGTGCGTTGTTAATGTCTTTAATGGTGCGGTATAAATATCTTGTTCTGCTGCAATCGTAACAACTCGGCTTTCTCCGGTGGCTTCTTGTAGTAGCCCGAGGTTTTCCGATTGGTTCTGCTGTCACGCAGCGCTGGCAAAAAAGGAAAAACCGCCAACAATTTAAAACGGAATTCTGTCTTGTCTCGCGCTGTCAACAAAAGGCGAAAATATGCCCAACAAGTTTAAAACGTCCTGGTGTTTTGCAGGACTTCATAGTTTAATGATTATAGTATGCCGATCATATCATTGTTTCGCAGGTTTGCCTCCCCCTCAACTACGAGGACCGTTATGCTACGACTGCTCGTATGTTTCTAATATGGATGAGTAAGGCTGTGTTCCAAAGACGAAGTAAGACACCATTTTTCCACACTTTTTATTTAACTTGTGCATAACTATAGAAATCATTGAAAAAACATCAATGTTTGCAGATAAAAATTTTCTCTCCCCCCTGTTAGTTTAATAAAAAAAGACATTTTATTATTTATACTTTGGTTACGCTCCTAGGCATCAGTCAAAGATTTCAATGTCGTAAAGAAGCGAATATTTTGATATGCTCTTTTTTACAAAAAAAAAGCTTCAAAATTATCAATCATGAACGTGGTTTCCTTTTACGAAATAAACAAAAACAAATTTTATATTGTAAGTTCCTTATTTAGAATGAGCGGGCAGTTGAGTGACGAAGAAACTTAACATAAATTGTCTTTTAATATTTTTTATTTTGTTTGTAGGTTTGTAGCATAGAGAAGTATGACTGGGGTGGGGTATATGACCATTACACAGCAAAATGTCATAACAAACAGGTACTGGAAAAAATAAACCACTTTAGCGTTGTTGTGAATGCCTTGTCCTCATGGAAAATTTGTTCAGGTTTTGCTTGTGATGAAAAAACAGAAACTTCACTTTAAACGGTGCTGTGGACATTTGACATGTAACACCACTTTTATTCCATTAACTAATTCAACAAATCTAACGATTTTTATTTACTTTTGCTTTTCATTGATCTCAAAGGTCTCCAAATAATAAAATCATTGCTATGACGATCTGATTTTGTATTAAAAATTCATCTTTCCTTTTTTGACAAATGTTATTTAAGCCTTTACACTATAAAGTCATTTTCTCTATGACTGAACAAATAAATAAAACAGAAGAGGTTAAGAGACTCTGTTTCTTTTATTTACATCTTTAGAATCAAGGTCTTACTTAAATTTATTATTAGATAAAGCTAAATTAGATAAAAGGTTTTATCTGGCCCTGTCCAATTTAATCTAAGTGTCCCCAAATTGTGAAACACTCACTGAAGATGTATCGCTTGAACCTTATTAGTTCTTTACAGTATGTTCTTTGTTTTGACTTTTAGTTATGGCGAATAGATACTTTTTTCGTATATATGTCTTTCATCTAAATATAGGCCCTATAATTTTGCCGAAACTAAAACTTAAAAGATGATCCTATTAATATTTAGAAACAATACGAAAATAGTTTTTAGTTGGGACGTAGTCCCAACTAGTGCACTTACAAACCCGAAATTTCCAACCATACAGGGTAACGCCCACTGCTGTGACGTTTCATCGCCACTCTAAATGCTATATTGTATTCTAACATATCAACGTAAGCTGAATTCATAGTGATCACCCGACCATGACCGACGCATAACCGCCGCGAGTGAAAAATAGTGCTCTGAATTTCTGAAACTTCCATTTATTGCGAACAGAAGTGGAGACAAGAAATTTATTTTTTTGAAAAATAATGTGCAATTGAGCTTGAATTACGGTATTAGAAACGTAGCGGATATAATTTGAAAAGGTCACATAATTCTATGAATGGGATAGTAAATTAATTGGGTCATAGTGCTTGACGGCTTGCAATATTTAACTTACTCATCCGCCTTATCATCACATTTTTTTGTATTATATTCCAGAATTTTTGAAAAAAGACATTATTTATCGGATAAATTTTGTAGTTTATAATTGCAAAGTGGATATTGAAATAGAATTAGCCAGAGATGTAGATAATCTATTCGTCTCTGAATTAGCCGATAATTAGGTTAAATGAATCCGACAACTTCCGGTATATTTTTCGACCTACTTCACAAGCATAATTATCAGCCTGTTAAGCTCATAAGGTATGTTATAAAGCAAAATATGTTATGAATTTGATGACTAATAATATTATGTTTATTTATTGATGCCCATTTGTTTCCGAGGACTAAAACTTTCGTAAATAATTTCGAAGTAATTTGGAGGGGTCTCTCTTATGGCCATCAATCGCTACAGTGATTGTGGGCCATAAACCGCTGGGTACTAGAACACTAAATATGTGTATTTTCTTCCTCGGTCCGCCTATCATACAGCTTATTACGGTACGTTTAAAAAGTATTGTAGAACTCTATCAAATGGAAAAAAAATCTTAAAAACATTACATATAAAGAACAGTGGTGAACGTAACGAATGGTTGTCCAGCCAGACTTATTATGATAATTCGTATATAATTGCTTCTTATAGTCCCGTGTAAAAAACTTAAATGCTGGCAGTTATAGACTGTCTATTTGCTTGTGGACAGCGACATATGGCCCATGTAAAAACTGAAACGACTTTAGTAATAGGCTATATATTTCTCTTGTAGGTAGCCACGTATGGCCCCGTTAAAAAACCTTAAATATCGGCAGTACTGGACTGCCTATTCGCCTGGGGACAGCCACATATGACCCCATGT
>NW_026856407.1:0-7594 GCF_026571515.1 Ruditapes philippinarum
GTAAAATTGAAAATTTTATGGTTAAAAAATGGGGTTAAAAAAGGAATTTTTTTATTTTTTTTTTTTTTTTTTGGGGTATTTTGGGAAAGGTGGGGAAAATTATTAATAATTTGGGGAAAGACAAACAAATTTGGGTTTAAATTTTTGGCCTAACTGAAAAATATTAAATTTTCGGGTTTTTTCTTTTTGAAAAAACTAAAGTGGTAAAGGGAAAGGGAAAGACACAAAAAGTAATCCTTTAAAATACTAAGAAAACAGCGTAACCAAAACTTCAAAGGAAATGGGGCTTAAAATACTTTGAAAAAATTGTCAAATTTCCTTTTTTCCGAAGTTTGATTTCAACGGGCTGTTTTAAATAGTGGGGCAAGTTGGGAGAATGAAATTTTAAAATAATTCCAGGGCTCGTGTATAGAAAAAACCATGTGCCAAAGTCCTTCTAAAATTTTGAAAAAAAACACCAAACCCCCTTAACATGACACTTGGGGGAGATTTCACAGGGAATTTTTTTTGATTTGGCCCGTTCATTTTAGCCTTTCTTTTGGGTTTTTCGTTTAAAACTACTTTCCCCCCCGGGGCCTTACAGTGGAGGGAAATCAGGGCCCAGGGAAACCCATAGGTTTCCCGCCCCACCCACTATTTTATTGTTAATTTTTGGGATAATTTCCCTTTTATTGTACATACGATAAAGGTTTTTGGGCCCTTTTAAAAAATTTAACAAGAGAAAACGGTTTTTACAAAATATGTTGTAAAATGCCCTTATTGAACTTGTAAAATCCGTGAATTTTTTTCTGCATACCCTGATTTTCAAACCGTTGGGGTAGTATTATTGTTCCCCCCGGGGTAGCATAACTGGGGAAAAGCCCGGGAAAAAAAAAATATAAAGTTTTAAAAATTGGGTTTTTTTTGTTCTTTGGGAAAAATGCGAAACTGAATTTTCTCTTAAAAAATTGTCCCAAAAAAATAAAACCCCCCTCCGGTTTTGTTTTTATCCGTTTTTTTTTTTAAGTGTATTAAAATTTAAGATGAAATTTCCCTATCGCACCCAAGTTTGTTAAAACCCGTTTTTTAATTTCAAAAATTAAAAGTAAATGTTTTAAAGTTTTAAAATGTTTTGTTTAAAATTTAATAATTTAAAAAATTTTAAATGAAAAAATGAAAAAAAGAATTAAAAACTTTAAAAATAAAAAATAATTTAAATAACTTTCCCGATAAAAGCTTTGTAAAAAAAAAAGATTAACTGACTTTTTTTTCAAATTTTTAAAAAACTTTTACGTTTGTAACGGGGCCCTTTTTATTGGGGTAATTTGGGTTTCAAAAAAATGAAAAATAAACACGCGCTGTCAAAGTCCCTGAAGTAATTTCATTTGATCTCCCAAATTTAAGGGAGTTTTGTTATTATCTCCTGGCTGGGGTAAAATGGCCCCTAATAAAAGGCTTTTTTGGGAAAATAATTTCCGGGCCCAAATTTAAAAAAATCGTTTAAATACCATTAATAAAATTTAAACATGGGAAAATAAAAAATTTATATTATGATTTTAAGTAAATTAATATTGCGTTTTTATATGCGTTGAAAAATCTTTTCCCCCATCTTTTCAAAAATTTTTTAAAAAAATACAAATTTTTAAATTTAAATAGTGAAAAAACAAAATACTTTTTAAACCAAAAAAACTGCCAAATATATAATTAAAAAATAAAATTTGTAATAATCTAGACCAAACAGCAAGGGGGATATAGGGAATTGTTTCAGATTGTTTCTACTAAATTATTTCCCTTTTTATTTTCGTTTCAAAAATAAAAACCCGTAACCCTATCCTATATTTCTATGTGGAGTGATAATATTAAATAAAATGTTAAAAAAATTTGACTTACTTGCAATTTTTAAATTTTTCCCTTCCTTTAAGTTTAGAAATAACAACAAAGCGTGATTGGGCCCGTAATAGAAAAATCGTCCCTTTATATCATTTTTTGATTTTACAAATTTTTTTATTTTGTAGTATATTTCTATTGAAAAATTATCCAAAATTTTAACATATTCAGAAATTTTAAATTTTAAATAAGTTTAAAACTCTGTTTCCCAAAATTTTAAAAAAAATAATAAAATTTTTCCCTTTATCTCCCAATAATGCCTATAAAAATACCGGGTGGTTTGGAAAACAAACTTTAAATTTTAAAGCGGCAGCAGAAAAGTATTGGGTTTTTAGACATCAAACCCTTTTTTCCAAAAAGTTTTCCAAAAACAATAAAAACTTCCCCGGCAAATATTTTGCGGGATAGCACTTTAAAAAAGGAAAAATGGGTTTAAAATGTAAATGGGAAAAAATTATGCGAAAACGCAAGCCTATTAAATTCATAGACACATTTTTTTTATTATTATTAGCAAAATAAAAGCAATTTCCCGAAAATTTTTAAAATTTAAACCCATTTTCTTTAAAATTGGGATATAGTCAAAATTTAAAATTTGTAAGTTTTGTAAATTTTTTTTTTATTTTATAAGGGGGGAAACCAGTTTTGGAAAAAAAAATTTGAGACGGGTCAAATAAAAATGCATCCCAAAAAACGTATGAAATGCAAAGCCCTCTTGCAAAAAGAGTTGTTTTAAAATGCTTTTTAAATAATTAAAAAAGGGACCCGAAAACCTTTTTTTTATTTTGGGCCCTACAGTAATTTTTTTTATAAAAACATGGTTCCCCTGATTTTTTTAAAAAAATAAACATTTATTCCCAAAGTAGTATAGCTACCAAAGGAAGAAAAAGAAAATTCGATAACTAGAATATAATGATAAAAAATTACGATTAAAGACAATTTAGCCCAAAAGGGTTTTTCCTTAAAATTTTTATGGGTAATGACGAAGCGGGAGTGTTTTTTTTTAAATTTCGTTTTTAAGGGAAAATTTTTTGATAAAAATTTAAGGAAAAATAAGAAAAAAAAAACAAAAAAAAGGCCCTTAAAAAAGGAAAAAATTTTAAAACAAAGCCAAAAATTTTTTTAATTCCTTAAAAAATAAAAAAATTTTACAATAGGAAATAAATTTTAAAACTTTTTCAAAGGGGGGTTACAAAAAACTTTTTTTTGGGTTCCTTAATTAAACTTTTTAAAATCTTTTAAAATTAAAATCAAAAATTAAAATAAATAATAAATGGGTTTTTTTTTTGAAAAGGGTTTTTGAAAAAAAAAAAAAATTTTTTTTGGGTTTAAAAATTTTTTTAAAATTTTTTTTTCGTTTTATATAATCCAAAAAATATTTTTGATTCTGGGTAGTCAAACGAAGCTGGGTTTTGGGGGATAAAATTCCTTAGAGAGAAAATTTCTTTCAAATTTTTTTTTAACTGGGCGTTGTCGGTAAAAAAAGAAGGTGAAGTTTAAATTTTTAAACCCGACATAAAAATTACCCAAAGTTCCAAAATTTAAAACCCAAAATTTCGTACACTTTCCCTTAACATGTTCCAAAATTGTGCGAATGAAAAAAAAAATGGCCCGGTAATGAAAAATCATAAACCAAATAAAAAATTTGATTCCGGGAAAGAAAGTTTTGATTTTTAGTTGACAAGTATTTGGGAAATTAAAAGTTTTTTGAAAAAGAAAAAAGGCATCAAAAAAAATGTGGTAAATTTTTTTGAAAAGAAAAATGCATGAAAAATATTTACAAATGTTTTAATTTTTAAAAATGGGTTTTTAGTATTACTTGCAATGGAAAAAGGTTTGGTTTATATCTTTTCCAAGAAACTGATGTTTAAAATTTTTCATTTTCCCCTTTTTCTTTTTTTATATACTTAAAAAGATTAAAACAATGATTGGGGAATTTTATTGTAATACTGGGTTTTTTTTAAAAGAAAGTAGATTTTTTAAAAAGAAAGATAATAAAAATTAAAGGGCCTTAAACCCCAAAAAATCATATCATTTTTTTTAAATTTTTCAAAAAGGGTTTTTAATTTTTTGGGGGGCCCCGTTTTTTTTTTCAAAAGGTTACCTCAAAATTTGGCCCTATTTCTTAAAAGCCATTTTTTTTGGTTTTTTTTTTTTTGTTATTGGGAATTGTAAAAATTTTTTTACTGAATTAGGATTTTGTATGGAAGTCAAAATACCATTTTGTTTGCATTGTGCTATATTTATCACAATTTATGTCACATCCAACATTATCTTATTCAGGTGATGAGCATCTCTCTTACGTTGCAACATTATTTAACATTTATTAGCTTTTTCTGCATAATGAAAAAAATATTCATACCAAGGCATAATGTGGCTTAAAAATTGTGTTAACCGCTTAAATTGTATCTAATTTTCTTGTCCTATAATTGTTTCCCATATTTCCTTATATACTTGTCTAAAAAACCCTGACTTACTTTATTGAGTGCTGTTATACGACACAGGATTTTTGCATTAATTATTGTATAGCTCTTTAAATTTATTCATTTTATTTGAAATGAGAATATACATTATTCGTCCGGTTAGATCATCAATGTATAGCAATATTATTAAAACAATCACCATTTAGGCATATGAATATCACAAAAAGGAAATTGTGTTAGATTGAACCACTCTTGATATTATTATATTCTGTTAATAGATTCTATATCACCACCGTGCATATCCAGTGACGCAGGAATATATAATTTGAAATAAAGCAGTTATGCAAAAGTAATGCCAAAGATATGCACAGCTATTGCAAAACATTTTATACCGCCAATAAATGTAAGCGCATACGCCTGCTATGACACTACTGTTTACATTAACTAGAATTACAAATATTTCCTAGAATAGTCATTTCGTTAAAATGACGACCTGACTACCGTTTGTAAGCAGACTTTTGTGATTCGTTGATATTGATACGAACAATAACGTCTTACAAACTTTAGTGTAAGGTAGACCTTTAGTATACTTTTGACATTTGCCAAAATACCAGTATTATTAATATATAATAATAAAAAGGGACACGATGAAAAAGGATGCAGGTATTGTTTATAAGATAACCACCGTTGCTTTGGTGCATCATAATAACACAGGTGGTAGTATCGGTGTTTGGACACCCCACCCTATCTGCCCCTGGACCCTACTACAACGCTGAAAGTATCATGAAAAATCAATATTTTAAATGAACAAAACAGTTTTACACTTTCCTAGTTACTGTAGCACAAATACGCTGAAAATTGTTTTTCATTGAACGGCTTTCAGCGTTATTTATTCTTGCTGACGAATGGCTGTCGATGTTATCATTAAAAAGAAGGCGAACGGCTGATGACGTTACTAAAATTTTGATGACACTCAAACTTAAATACCCTAAAACTTTAACAGAAAAGCATTTTTGGAGGTATGGTTTTGAATATTAAATGACGCACTGTTGTCGTTTACCAAGGATTTATTACCATGAGAAAATATAAGTTTTTGTGACTTAAAAATGAAAATGCCGCATCTCAACGGGTAGTCTGGTTATTTTCAGTCAAATTTCACGTGAAGTAAAGCTTGCACAGGGCCAGAAATGTGTTAGTATGCTCCTTTGGATGTTGACTATGAATCCATAACATTGATTTACTCGAACACAGTTGGGATATGTTAAAAATAGATGAATACTTACCGTCCGTCAATTGTGTTTCCTGCGCCAACATGTATATACCGGTACAGTTGTCGACGCTTGAACTGCTGTCTGCCCATTTGATTGTACGGTGTGATGAAAGCGATGCTAAATTGATAAGACTGGATCAAAGAAAAATTACTTTTACATCACGGGATACAAATGCTGAACGTGCCCTGGTTATATTTTTAAGGTGTGAAATAATGTAATATATACGATATCGTATTACTTAATATCGACATAATATACAGATTGCCTTCAATACGCTAGGCAGGTTGTCATTCTCACGAATGATCTCGAAAAACAAACATTTCCTTTGATTTTTAATCAGGTCTGAAATTTGTTTCGGCAACCGTATGCGCTTTATTTCAATTTGATGTACTATGTAATTAGTATTTTTTTAACGGAAAGTGAAACTGCGTTTTAAACAACTGATGAACTCAAGCGGTTTCAAATAACAAACAAATACTTATTCTTTCCCATGTGCTAGTTACTAAAAATAATGATCGGATACAACATGCATGTAAATTAATAAATTATGTTACATGTTTTAGAAAAAAAAATAATGTCAAAACGTTGTTTTTTCTTCTTATTTTGTTTGTGATTTTTTTTTCTTGTCCCATGTAAATCACAAAGTCAGATGGTGTAACATACCGGCAAATTGTATTTCACAGTGGTAATACCACAAATATCACAATATGATAATCTAAGAATTGTATATAGAACATCATCATATAGATGCTTTGAATAATATAATATGCAAGTCATCTCTCTAAATAAAGTAACAAAACATTAAACTGTAAAACGCTCAAATTGTGAACATCATGCTATATCACATTACTTATAAGTTACTTTATTACCCGCCATGTTTTTACATATTATATATTATTAGATGACAGTTTTGTCTTATAATCTTTCAAGTATCTGAAGATGACACTACAATACTGATGTGATATGTGATACTATGTACTTGAAATTAGAGAAGCTGATTAATTTACAATAAAAACTTGTACAACACGCTCAATAACACAATATAAAATATATTTTGATGTTTTAGCGAGATATATTACATATAAGTATAAGTATAACCGACATATAGGTCAACAAACGTAGGTAGGGATATTCCTACGTCATCGGTGAAAAGGGCGGAAATTGTCGATCTCGTTACGCGTTACGGAAAAATATGACTTTTTAAATCGTTTTTTTTTTTTTTTTTTTTTCATATAAGGACATCTTAAAACATTTTTATTGTGTTTATTGTAATGGTAATGTACGTATCAAAATCTATTGGAAACAGGAAAAATATGCTTATTCTTGGCGGAGACCTTAAACATCAAGTTACAAAATATTGTTCATTTCTTACATGAACGTTTGGAAAAAGATTTTTTTAAACAAATTAAACGAAAGATGTAGATCAAATTTCAAATATAATCAATCTATTAATTATATCCAGAACATTAATTATTTTTGTCTCTCTACAACAACATTATAATGTTATATCAGACAAAATATGTCTATTTATGTTATATAACTACTGACTCCCTTTGGTGATATAAACATATATCAAGATTTTCTGACAAATAATGTCGGGGTTTTTTTTTTGTTATTTTGTTATAATTATGTACCTTCCAGGACTAACTTAAATGATACCTAAAATTCATTGATGTCTAGAATCGAGACATATTGAAATTCATTTAAATAAGTGTTGACTAGCTTGAAAAAACAAAATCAAATCAATTCAACATTGTTATTATCCTAAGATATTAAGGTATATTAAACTAAAAAGATGGTCTCAAGTATATTTAATCTCAAACGATATAGACAATTTTATATGATCAGAAAAGAAACATTTATTTATAGGTACATGTAAAATAAATCAACAGGAAGCTCATCAGAATTATAAAACGTATACGTACACACATTTTTCTCACCATGTGACGCAAGCATGCACTCCAAAATTACGAAACCAACAGGTAAAAGTAGTATGCATTTGATAATAGTAGCAATCTTGCAAAATGTCAGTGGCAT
>NW_026856408.1:0-47068 GCF_026571515.1 Ruditapes philippinarum
TTCAGTCCATTAAATACTAATTTCTGGTCGATGTAACAAAATATATTTATATTATTTAATTTGACCCATAAATACGGGGCTATATCTGTCAAATATATTTCATATTTTTTTAAAATAAATATGAAATATAAATATGAAAGTGGACTAAGTTAAAACTCATATTTATTTTAAGGGACTTCTTTCGCCATTTTGTTCGAAAAGTCTGGCAAAAACAAAACAAATTTTTGTTGAATTTTGCTTTGAAAATTATCTAGAATGATAGAAAATGGTCTAACTAAGAAAATAAATCTGAACACCAGTATCTTTAATTCAGTTATTAACGCTGTGCAGACGTTTAAACAGTTGTTTACGTGATGTCTCAATGTAGCGCCAAATATCGCGTGCAAAACAAGACGCAATGATATATTACTACGCGCTGTACAATTGCAGTTGCGTAGCAAGCAATAGGGTTTGTAACCATTTTTTCCTTGATAATGAAATTAAATAAAAAGGTTATTTTTTCGTTTTTTTGTGAAATGTGGTCCCGGCTTGTGAAAATATGTGGCATTTTATCATGTTTCGTGAAAATATATTCCATTTTCCCTCAAACGAAAAAATATCCTCTTAATATTGAAATTAAAGAAAATAATATTCAAACTGTGTTTTTAAATAAATAAATAAATGAAAGAAATGCAGTGAAATATAATAAATATATTGATCTTAATAAGGGTAAAGGTTATTTTTTTTAAAGATCAGTGATAGTTTTTGAAAAAAAATAACTGAGTTGAAAAAAGTAATGTCCTAATTATGAATACATAAATAGATGTGTAAATAAACAAGAAAATAAATTAACGAATAAGTTAAGTTCATTGAAATATCATACCACAGATGTTTAATGTACAAGGTAAGAAGAAGTAAAAGATTAAAATAACATTCAAATACAAGTTATATGATATAATATATGACAGGATAAGGGAATGGTATATATAAATACCAGTTATATGATAAATATGTCAAGAGAATGGTATATATTTATACCAGTTATATGATATATAGGACAAGGGAATGGTATATATGAATACAAGTTATATGATATTTTTATGGCAAGGATATGGTATAAATAAATACTTGTGATATGACATATGGAACAAGAGAATGGAAAATATAAATACAAGGGAATGAAATCTATTAATACCAGTTATATGATATATGGGACAAGTGTTTGGTATATAAAAATACCAGTTATATGTTAAATATGCAAAGGAAACGGTGTATATCAATACCAGTTATAAGATGTAAAGAAAAATGGAATGGTATATATGAATATCAGTTATATGTTATATAAGACAAAGGAATGTTATAATGTAAATACCTGTATACAATATTAAGACAGTGGAATAATTTATATTAATACCAGTTATATGATATACAGGAGAAGTGAATGGTATATATAAATACCAGTTAAATGATATATAGGACAAGTGAATGGTATATTAAAATACCAGTTATATGATATACAGGAGAAGTGAATGGTATATATAAATACCAGTTATATGATATACAGGAGAAGTGAATGGTATATATAAATACCAGTTATATGATATACAGGAGAAGTGAATGGTATATATAAATACCAGTTATTTGATATATAGGACAAGTGAATGGAATATTAAAATACCAGTTTTATGATATATAGCAGAAGTGAATGGTATATATAAATACCAGTTATATGATATATAGAAAAAGTGAATGGTTTAAAAATGTCAGTTATATTATATAGTTGACAAGTAAATGGTATATATGAATACCAGTTATATGATATATTGGACAAGTACATTTTATTACCAGTGATATAATTTAATTTTTTATCATTTAGATGAAGAACATGTATTTGTTATATTTTAGAGAACCCTTCAGTGTTTGTTTTATGTTGTAAGGATGGAATAATATAATCTATTTATAATTATACAAAGCGATTAATGTGTACAAGTTTATACTGTTAGTATACTTTTAGTTAGTTTAATTACTTAAAGGGACTGTAATGAAGCTTTTTGTCATAATAGGAATATTGTTATTATTCAATATGGCCTAGAATTAAAAAAAAACAAACAAAAAAACATTTCAATACTTATAACTCAATTTGGGTTGAATCTAAATATTTGTTTTTTATTTCAATCGTGAGAATATTTCTTCAATACCAGTTTTGTATATTTTCTGTTTTAAGTGACCCAAATGATTTGTTTTGGATTTTCATTTTTATCCTGTTTGGCTTTTGGGGCTCAGTGGAGCTAATTTAAGTGAACCATTTGCTGTTTGTGTTAGAATGATAAATTTAAACACTAGGCAAGTATAGGTATACCTTGCTGTAAATTTATATGTACTAGTATATACTGTTACTACATAGACAGTATAACATAATTTTTAATCAAAACAAGTTATACACCAAAGATTTCATTATACCTTGTACATATCCTCAATAGAAATGTACAATTGAGATAAAAATATACATGGCTGTCAGGTGCAAGAGCTTATTGACACTTCAACTGGCTTTATTGCCTCTCGATTACACCTTGGATATATATACCAATTCCCAGCTGCACTTTGGTAATATATACCAGTTCTAAGCTGTCCCTCGGATATATATGCCAGTTCTCTGCCCATTGGTTGATATGTACCTATTCTTGGTTCCCCCCTCAGGGATAGATACCTGTTCTCAGCTACACCGCAGGGATATATACCCGTTATTGACTTGGGGGATATATATTAGTTCTCGACCACCCCCCAGTAGGGGATCGGCATAAGTCAGTTTTCAGTTGCCCCTCAGGGATATATACAAGAATCAGCTATACCTGAGGGATATATACCAGCTCACGGATACCAATTTGCTCTTTCACAGAGACAGCCATATCTTATCAAGTTTTTATACTATCAGATGTTAATGTTCATAGATAATTTATGTAACGGTTGAATTAGAATTTTTGATTAAACAATTTGTCATATTTTAGTACCAAGACATTATAACATTATAGGCATACATAAGTTATATTTCTGTGATGTTAACATAATTATGATATGCTATTTTACATGTATTGTAAAACATATGTTACATGAAATAAATCAAAGTTATATACCAAGATTAAGAAATGTTATATGTAAACACATATGACGCATGTCTGTTTGTTACACGAAATTCTGATTGAATGTATATAGTACATATGTAAACATATTAGTACATGTAAATAAATGTTTATGGGATAATTACGAGCTATTGCAATCCTTTAATGAAGATAAGCTTATATTATTTTATAACAAGTAATGTTATGTGACATACATACATTTTAAACAGTTCAACCTGGTTGGTTTCAAGGCCCATTAAGACTGAAAAAAAATGCAATCACTTTTATTTTATAAAAACTTTCATTTTTTCTGCAAAAATTTCTAATTGGCCATTATTATATATAAGCCATCTTTTGTTTCTTTTGCATTTAAGCAACTAGTACAGTTATGATAAATAAGTATTTTATATGGATGTGAAATAACCATTTTGTTTACATGTTGTAACACAAATCATATTTTCTTTTCAAACCCATCAGGTGATGTCTAATGTGTCTTTAAACTATAAATTTGAATGTAAAGTAAATTCATCTAGTATATATTAGTAAACATATAATTGCATGAAGATTGGTGTTAATTGTTTACTAGATATATGAAGGTTTATTTTTATTTCATGCTTAGATATGTTATGTCTTATGAACACATGCATCAAACATGTTTGTTTGTGTCCTGGAATATACATCTGTAAACCTAGAATAACATAATGACAAATCTATATCATCCATATTTATGCTTAAACAATTCTTTATAAGTTCAGTCTGGAATATGTTATGTCAATTGTACATATGCTTATGTATTCAACATGACTGTTTAAAACTTGATATATTCATTGAAAACATTATTCAGTATATGTTTTTGTTAGTATCAATAAAGACATTGTCTAAGACAGAACTGGAAACTTTTTGAAACAATGTTATTCACTTAATATGGAACTTTGTATTTTTATTAGAAATAAATGGTTTTGTTGAAGAATTGAAAGTTAATAAATAACCTTAGATTCAAGCTTTGATTGTCTAACATTTTGTATGATAATATAATATATAACTCGTATAATAAATAACAGTATGTATTTTATAAGGTTAAAAAAATTAAATTCAGAATGGATACACCAGATCCATATTTATTGAATTTATCCAACAATGGTGACATGTATATCAGTATAGAGAAATGTCAACTAAATGTAGGCAATATATAACATTTGATCTGGTCATAGAAGGTTTATGAAGCATTATTATTCTGCTGGTTTTGTTATTATTATGTAATACAATGTACTTTAAAAAGTGAAATGTATCTTTTTGATTGGTTCTGATAGCATGTATGTGTGACTTTTCATAATAAAAAATTGTACAGAATTGATTTGTATATGATTTGTTTCCCCCTCTCTTACAGACCTAGTTTAAAACTTGTTGGATACATACTTCCCACTTTTTTCTTATAAAATAAAGACTTAACTGTCAGTACAATGTTATCTATATAATATATGCAGACTACTAAGAAGAGACCTTGACCTTTCCACTTTGACCATATTACAATTACTTAGCTGTCAGTACATAAATAATGCTATGTACAATATATGCACTTTACTAGGACTGAGGGATTGAGTTATGTAATAGAACTGGAATAGAAGCAATTTTCATGTGCGACAAAGTCTATTATCACCTGCAGTAACAAATGCGCAACCAATGGGGTATTTTTATACCATCTGAGACGTTATATAATGGTTGAACACTTACATCTTAAATAAACCGTGACTAGTTTGTCAAATGCATAAAGATACAATATATATTCCGGGTAAGCGCGTTTTTCCTGTCATATATGACGTCACATGATTATGACGTTATATAAATCATACCGTTGAATACGAAATTGTTACTGCATGTGATATAGTCCGAGTTTTTTCTCTTATGTTTTAAATTAAATTTATTCTTTGACCCAGCTTCATTTTTAATAAACCTGTATAGTTCTATTTAGTTTGCCAGGTGTTTATATTCATTTACCAATCATATTTGACGTTACGCACAATGTATGACATTTTACAATTGGTGACCAAATTGGGAGTAGAAAATGTAGAAATAATTGATCGTTTCCAATTGAAATATATTAAATTAGTTTTCGGACTAAAGCAATCTACCCAATCATGTATGATTTATGGCGAGCAAGGAATATTGCCTTTGTCATTGCAAATTAAGTCAAGAGTTATGAACTATTGGGGCAAATGGGTTAATGAAAAAAAAGATAAAATTTGTTCTATACGGTATTTTTATTGCATGTCAAAGAAACTATATTTTGATTTTGATGTGGATTTTCCTTGGTCGAAATTTGGTCATACTTCTTTAGATTCTCTCGGTTTGTTATTGGATTGTTCAAACAGTCAATTCCGTCCACATTTTAAGAAAATTATTTCTGCTAGAATTAAGGATCAATTTATTCAAGGTTGGCAAACTTCTATTTATGAATCTTGTAAATGTCTGAATTATATAATTTTTAAAACTCAATATCGTTTTGAAAAATACTTTAACATTTTACCATCACATTTAGCGTTTTTCAAATTTTCTCACATGCCCAGTTGGGCCTTGAGATATCAATAAAAACTTTTGAAACTTTGTTACTGCACGTGATATATTCCGAGTTGTCTGTGTGTGAAGTTCATTCTATGACCCGGCTTGATTATTAATAAATCTGTATATTTCCATAAAGTTTGCGTGGTCTGTCTTTTCATGATTCGTACACTTTTTAGTTCTAAAATGTAAATGCTTGTAAAACACAACTTCTTTAATCATCATTACAGTATTATTATAGTATCTTAAGTTTACAACATGTGTCAAAACATATGTGGAGAAACATATACTGTGACCTCTGAAAAAGACGCTAAAAGTCACTTACAGATTCGGTAATTGTAGGTCCAGCAATAAGTGCATGTAACAAGCTGTGTTTATGTTATGATATCTCAATGTTCACAGACACAAAAATATCTTATATCAAATTATTTAATTATTAATTAATTAATTATGATATTAATAAGTGAGACACTGAAATATGGCACATTATAGATTGTCCATTTAACAAAACATCTTGTTAAGGCGATAAAAGAAAAAAAATGCAATTCAAGGGAGACTTATACTGTAATTATATCAATCTACTTAACAGGAATCATTTCCCTTTGATAAATTATATATTTAGTTTGTATAAACATAATTCATTTCGGAAAGCCCCCATATGTAGGGGATACAAATCAACATATATATGAATCTTCATTACAAGGATAATTTCCCTTTATTCATTATTATCATAAATCAGATGGCAATACATATTCAATAAATTAAGAAAAAATGCAGCAGCTATAAAACAACATTTGTTCGTCATTTCGTGAATTTGAAAAGGTATAACATTATTCAAGGTTGCGTTCAGTTCTAACTTATCATAAGCCAGATAATTCCACTTGTTTCCATATTTGATGTTTATTGAAATTGTTTGTTTTAGAATCATTATTCTATTTTTAATTAGACGAGCGTTACATTTAAGCGTTTAGACGCACTGATGATTGTCCTGTCATGCAGGTGCTTTATTATCAAGTAAAAGTAAGTTTATTTACAGATATAACAGTAAACAATACTTGTTATTATGGGTGTAGAAACCGAAAGTACAAAATGTCTACCGGTTGACATTTATTCGGATTTGGTTATACAGTGTAATTGTACATCAGTGAACATTTTTAAATGATTATGAATATCAGACATGTGTTCAGTCATTATTATACGAAAGTAGACTTTATTTTCCCTTCGATGTCAAATATATACATTCTGTATACATTATTAAAGATTACACCTTCTGTTTTTGTTTACATCTTAAATCACGTGTAAAACTATTTTAAGTTTGTATTAAGTCGGGGGGTATTATAAATAACAGCCAAGACGTTCCAACTGGCTTTTATCTTTGCTTATACATTGTTTCTATTCATCTGTGGACTTCCGACACAAATGAACTACACTAGATTCGTATTGTAGAATGTTACATTCTAACTGAAAGAAATGTCTATTCGATATATTTCGTGTATGTCAGTATATATTACGGAAGCACACACTTAAAGTGCGGTTATGAGATATTTCATCGTGACTTTATTACAAAAAGTTAAAATAGTAGTAGGTCAGACACCATTTATTGTTTTATTTTAAAAGTAATAAATAGGATTTGCAATATTTAATCTCGACTGTCCTACTTAAGGCGACTCCAATCAGTTTTATAAATGCTAATACATGTAGTACAATAAATGTTTGAAACTGTAATATCATCGGACGTTAAAATGTAATAGATAAACATGAAGATTTATGGCGGGATTTGCGGAAAAAAACAATGGCGGAGACACTTAAGGCCGCACGTTTCTCCAATGTAACATCATCGCTCCATCAATATCATGTAGGAACAAAAATCTAATAATTCCAGCGTGGATTACAGAACTTCATGGACAACCCTCATATAAACGGTTACTCATATTGTAACTGCCAGAAGACTTTAAGTTTTTGTATCCTCAGAGACAACGATAAACATCATGGTTTTCTCTCTGAAAAAAAAAAAAACGAAATATTTTTCGTTCTAGACTTGAGCATTATATTTTATGTGATGTAGGGTTTTGAAATAACTACGAGATATTTTAGTGTCAAGAACCGTAGCAAAGACTTCAAGAAGTGTACAGGAATTCTTTCGTGCAACCATGGATTGATTACCCATTTATTTTTTTCCGAAAATAAGCAGACAAAAAACAAAATACAATATGATTTATCTTAAAAAATGTATACTAATTCTACCAAAAGTTTTCTAATAGTTTTGTTCTTAAACATTTCAATAGGAACATTTTATGTTATGTTTTTTTTTTTTTTTTTTTTTTTTTTTTTTTTAATAAGCAAATCTAAGATATCAATGATTAACTATGTATGTCAAAAATGTAACTAAAATGATATTATGAATTACTTATTTTCCTATCACATTTGGGAAATATATAAGTCAATTTTAAATGTTCATATATTATGAATGACTTTAACATAATGAATTTTTTACCAAAGAATAATACTAATTAAGTAATTATTATAGCATTCTGATTACTTTTATTCTCAATTAAAATTTTCCCAATACGCTCATCTTTTGTAACTTATTTTAATAGCACAATGCACTGACTGATTAATTGATAAAAATAGTTATTAAAAAAGCCTTAAAGAAACAACAACAAATAATGTTCTTGTATATACATATCCCGTATCTTTACAACAAAGGAAAGAAAAAAAAAGGTGATACATATGTAAGCCAACATTAACCTCACATTAAAGAAACAACGACAAACGATTTATATATTCATAACCCACACGTATCTTCACAAAGAAAAGTAAGGGAAAAGGAAATGAAAAATTTGTTCAAAATTCATTTTATTTTTAGAGTTACAAATAAATAAAGGGAAAAATCCAAACAAAAAAAGAACAAAAACTGCTATTATATGAAAGAAACAAATGTCAAAGTAGGGAATCTTACCTTAAAGGCTAGGCACAAATTTTCAAAAAAGCATACAAACAAACACCTTGTTGATGGAAATCTCCAGTTTTTTTGTGGAGCAAGAGTGTAAATAATATTTTTTTACATTTATATCCTATAAACAGAATACCACATATTGTCTGTCTATTTAAACAAATACTGGAGTTTCCAATTTTGATGTCTGGATGCTATCATAAGTTTAGAATTGCTTAGTTTTACTCTTTTGTTTTGCATTCACAAAAAGTGTATAATAACTATGAATAATGTCAATCCGAAAAGGATTTGTGTCTTAATGTATTTTTGTCTTAATTAAATCTGTTCAGAATTTATACATTTGTTTTATGAAAGGATAAGGTTCCTTCATCCAATTGACAGCCACAACTTGTTTTTTGTTTTCTGTTAACAATTTGATGCTACTTATTCTCTCATAATTTCACATATGATCTAAATTTTGATCTAACGTTTTAAACTATGTTTGATATATTTCTAATAATTGATTTCCCTATATATTAAAGTGTTATTTATGACTGTCAACTTTTATTAAAGTACTGCCTTAGCTGTAAAATCAACTATATGCGGTATTTCTTTCACTAGCCAAAAAGAAGCTATTTTTATCCACGGTATGGTAATTGAATTTTCAAATTTGACGAAGGTTAGAATTATTGAAGACGACACTCAGAGTGTTTCTCTTTGGCAAGATCTTCCTTACATACTGATATAACATATGACACTTCCGAGTCTACATTAAATAAATTTATTATCCCTATACCAAAACACTCCAGTTTATACTCAACTTATTCTGCAATGTCATAATAATATAAAATCACTGCGGCATTTAATGAAAAAATATGGTAGGCCTATACAATTGACTAAGAGTGATTAATTTCCATTTCAACATGAACATCCTGGACAAATTATTTAAGTGGGAGACGGAAAGTTAAATCTGTATAATAATACGAATTTCAAGTGTACAGGCGTACATGTATATCTATAACCTTTTAACTAATTATTATACAATAACAATCATCGCAATTTCGTGCGAACTATTAGTTTGGTAAAAAATCAAATATATATGTATTGAAGATAAGAATTTGTTGATTAAGAAAACCCTGATATTATTATAAAGAAGCAATGAATAATAAGTCTAAGTTGTATTTAAACGCATTTGTTTCCTTCCCCTTCGTGACATTCCGAGACTTGTTTATTTTTCAAGGTCCTAAGTTTTTCAACAGTCATCATTTGTCCATGGATCTTTGTGTAATATTATTTATAGCTCATTTTAATAATATTTTATCATTTTATCTAAAGAATTAAGTTTCAAACAAACAATAATAATGTTTAAATTTACCTTTGAATAATACTGTACGTTCATGGTTTCCCCGTGCAAAATCTGGTGTTGCAGAATCATGCTATTTTGTCCATGAAGAATAGGAACATGTGCTTGCCGCCGCTTCTGGTTACTTTAGTTTTTTTATAGGGGTAGGGTTATGGTGTCCGCAGGGTCTTCCATATGGATGACAGGGCCGTAGTGCCACAAACAAGTTTCATCAAGCGTAATAATGCGGTTTACAAACGTATCAACTTCTAACTCCAATCGTCTCAGAAACGCTTCAGAACACTTAACACGACGAACCTTGTCATGATCTTATAATAATACCGGGACCCATCCTGCGCTACGTTTGACATATTTAAATAGTTTGCAAGAATGTTATGCACAACATACAGCGTAACACAAAGTTTCCTGGTAATAGCCCTCACAGTTTGGCGACAATCTTCCATAACAAGAGTTCGAACTCTTTCCATATTTTTCGGTTTTACAACTACTGGTCGGTCAGTCTTCGGCTCTGTTTTAATTGAAGTCACACCATTCCAGAACCAATCCTACCATTTATAAACAAGTTAGATATTATTTTTACGTTTTTAGCCGGTTTCTACCATTTCTCGTGCATGTTTTGACGTGTGACACAATCCCGCGCATAATGTCAGCGACACATATAAGCTCTAAGACCGATAGCCATGAAATTAAATACACAAAGTTTAGTGTTGCATATAACTTATCGTAATATCTGTGTTTAAAACAACCGTCTTGAATAAAGCCTCTCAATATTGCAAAACGTTCAAAACTAGAAACACATGGTATTATAGCTTTCTGAATATCAGCAAACTTCGTTTGTAGCATGTTTCCCAATAATCTCCCCTAGATGTTCATTGATATGTTTATCGCCTTTCTTGGATGGCGATATATACAACAAGTTTGCTTCTTTAAAAGAATAGCAGCTGTGGAAGATTTGTTTAATTCGAAAATATTAGGAGATATTTTTTAATAAAATGCACAATGAAAGTTTATAAATTACAATTATTTAACAAGATAAAAATTATATACTATCATAATGTACGTTTGATTTACTCCTCATTTCTTTTCAATGTTTTGAAAGATTATATGCCGGAGAAATGGACATTCTGACGCATCAGGGATGTTTTTTTCTGCAAATAGAACAATTTATGTTATGTTATCAAACTAATTTTAAAATTAATGATATATATTAATATCAAAATTAAAGTGTCTTGTAAAAATCAAGTTTTGATTAATGTTTTGGAAAGTATATGGAAACATTTCCTCTGCATCAGATATTTTTCAAAACGTGCATAAAGTATGTTAAAAAGACAATTGTAAGTCCCTTTACATAAAATGTATATATTATTTGATCGGAATAAACGGTATATACAGCTTCATGCCTCAAATCACAATATTTAAAAGAAAATCAAAACTCGAGAAAAATTTGCACCTAAAAAATCTCAAAAGTGAAAGTCGGTACAAAAGGACATTGTGATATTGTAGCTATAAAGTTCAATGTTACTGTTTTTAGAACATGAAATGGTAAACTGCTATTAAGAAACAATAATCGGTTTATTCATTATACATTTTAAAGGATTAAAACTGAATGAACCATTGCTCAAAGCATAACAGTTTTTTTGTAGACTCGTTCTAATGATTTAAGACTTAAAATGCGATGCATTACCTTCAATATAATACGCTAAAATGGATACTGCCAGCAATGATTCTCAACACTGTGGAGAGGTCTCTCGAATTAACAAGATTTGAACAGTTCTACATGTACACCGTCTGCCTCAAGCTGATCAAAGCGAATTCTTTAATATCACACGATAAAAATGGACTTCATATTCAGCAATGTATATGGACACGCCAAACTGCAATGTTGTCGGGTTACCTGTTTGTGCAAAATAACATTATCAATTTACTAACTCAGTACCAGTCTTCATGCTCTTGCAGGGTAAACACATCAAATTGCAATATTGTTTGCAACATGTCATTTCTGATTTGAGTCTGTAGTCTTATTAAAGTGTATATTTTGTTTGCTTTCCAAAACTGTACTTAAGGAGAAAAATAACAACTTAATAATTGCGTTCTTCTGTGCAAGTTTAATACGATGAGAGTTATTATTGCATCATGCCTATAACATAACAGGTTAATTAAAGTTCTTCAAACTTTAATTCAGTATCAATCACTGCACAATTTACATATATATTTAGGTATTCTTCATTTACACCAGAAATATATTCGATATAAACAGAAAGGCATGTTTAGCTAAAGTAAGTTGTGTCCTAACAGGTTTAAGTGCAGGACATTATTTAGAAGTTTCGCGGTTTTACGTCGTTCATTTACAACAACACTTATGATAACCACTCGCAACTTTTTCCCGATGGTTTCAGTCAGAAATGAATCATTGACGAAGCAACCCGGAAGTTATCTAAGCAGGAAGTTGGGATACACAAAATCCTATCAATGTTTAGATACAAAAGTGTGTATCTTCATTGTACTGCCACGTGCAAATCTAACTGTTTCCTTCTTGTGAACAAATATTTGGGGATAAGATCTATTCAGCTCTCGGCTCTGAGAAACGGCTAGTAACCCTTCTAAGTACTAGCGCTTTATAGAGAAAATAAGAAAGGACAAGAATTAATAATGGCATTTTATTACACAAATGTCAAAAAGGCTATTCAGAACAGAATTATATTATCAACGTGATTTTATACTGTACTTTTATATTTTCTTGATTGACTAAGTTTGTTATTATTAATTAAATTTTGGCTTTATGTCACACTGACACAGTATAGGTCATATGGCGACGTTCCAGTTTTTACTAAATGAGCACTTCCGTGCATTATTTTAGGCTCGAACGGGCACTTGTGTAGAACCACCGACGTTGCATAAGCTGGAATAAATTGAATTTTGTTTATGAAGAATAAATATATCAGTATTGACAGGAAATGCTATGTTCAAATACAATACAGTATAACTGGTTATTTCTGCGAATAGCTGATTTCTGCGACATTTTGCGGGTCCCTTTCGACAACAACAATTAAATTCGCAAATATTTCTTAGTTTAATATGCTATTTACCCCGTTTTTCACCCCAGTTTACCTGTAAAATTAATCATTAAAGACACCCTGCTAGTAGCCTCTCGCTCTAGTGAAAATAAATAAAGAAATGTCACATGTTTATAACACGTTCTCGGTGTAAAAATTTAACCCAAAGGATTTTATATGTAGTTTATAGTGTAATACGTTGAGCAAGTTTGTTTTAGGCTGTATTCATACAAAGTTGATTATCATTGTCGGTATGGCTCTGCTAAAATATCTGTTACGAAAAGGATTGCCTGATCCAAATGGTCCATTATGAGAAAGTTTGTCACCTCGTACAATAAAGGACTGTAACACAATTGTTAAGGAATATACCAATGATGAAAACAGATGCAATGCTAAATGGATATATTTCATTATATGAAATACATACTTTTAAAATTGATGAACGTTTTGATGAAAAGCGAAGAAATTAAATTCGAAGAAAATAAGGTACCAATTTTCAGTCCCAAAACGCAAAATTTTCACTCGCAGAAATAACCAGTATTACGGTAAGTCAATGTAAAGAAATATCGTGAAATCAAGTGAAGAATAATATATTACAGGTAATATAAAAATATCATGACTTTTTCGGGATTTAACAAACAGCTGTACAACTCACATTTTAACTAAGATTTAAAGTAAATCAAAATGTGTGGAGGTTTACACACTTAGATATACAAATATCAACAGGTTTAAAATCATGTTCGCCTAACTATAAAACGTGATGACACACTCGCGATATCACTAAGTTTACACACGTAGATACTATAATAATCTTTGGTTTGAGATCGTACCCATGTCAATAATCACTTATCAATTATTGATGACAATTGCTGGTTATCAAGACACCAATCTTAGGCGTTAATGTCAGTTTTTGTTGTTGTTGGTAAATAATCCTCTACCTCTCGATAACGTGTCAGATAACAACAAAAAACTCAGGTATTTAAGTTAATATAACACACATTTAAATTTATTATAGGGTTAAAATATAAAAATTGGGTAGTAGACAAAGTTGTTTCCCCTTCGTTTTTTAATATGCTACTGTCCCTATTCTGACACCTAGGTTATAATCTTCAAATATCTCTAACATATTTTGTCTAAGAAAGAAAGAATTATTGCTTTAATTTGATATTTACATAGTTTCATAAGCATATATATCTAAATAATGTAAATCATCTCTTGTTCAAAATTAGGACTAAGAAATTTAGTATTTCGTTTATTTATTATAGTATAGTCCAGAATACAGGGAGAACGAAGTGGGTCCAACCTTCAGCTCTAAAAATATAAGAAGCATTAAAAAATGGAAAGAATTTTGCGAATGTTGTAATAGCTTTGCAACATGTCGCCTCGAGTGTAGCCCCTATTGCTATATTTTTGGCGTCCCTGAGTGTGCATGTCTTTTGAGATAACATCACTTTGTTCTCTTTCATTTTGAGTTTGCTGAAGGAAGCCATTAATGTTACGTAGGCCTAACATTGAGCTAAATTATTTGCATTCACATTTCATTTTATACACATATTATTTTGAACTATTTTGAAATAAATGCTTGACAGAAATACAGTACTCCTACAGTCAGTTCCTTTGTATATTCTATTCTTCACCAATTATTATGGCATATAGTTTTCATTATGCAAGTGTTGGCACTCGAGCTCCCATACAATCTACTTTTAATGTTGGGTTTAATACCTTCCTTGCATAATTAGACTCAAATCTTGGAAGGTTTGCCGCATCAAATATTTGCTATTTATACAGATACATTTGATATATACCCTGATCTCAATTCCGATGTGTAACCAATGTCGGGTTTTGGCAATACTAGGGAGTTGTATCAATTTCAAATGCATAAAGGGTACGGGTCTATGTCTCACAGATTACAAGGTTTACAAAATAGAAATGATTTTGGACCAGATTTTCTTGGACCATAGTTTAAAGCTGATACGATGCATAAAACATTGGTGATGCAGCTAGATAGGAATAGCCCCAATATTGTCTGGGCTGAGAACATGGTTTTATCCGAATGTTTGAAGAAATTGCTCATTTTAAAAATGGAATCTTGAAAAATGTGAAATTTCCCGTTCGGAGCTAATAAATAGGTTTACAGAACAGTTCCCTGATACAGATCATATAATTACTTACAAAAAGTCAATTTAAAGGCAGTGAATCAATCACTGATTATGAATTTGCGATTCGTGTGTTAGGTGGCTTGGGACGATCGGGAAAGGATAATCTGCTATATCAGGAACATGTCAGATTATGTACGAAACTTTTTGCTTTACACATTAGATAAACGAGCATTTGGTATCGGCCGTTCTTCTTTGCAACAAATTGCCTGCACGCGTTGAGTCAAGTTATTTGTGTAAATCTTGCTTACTGATTATGGAAAAAAATATATCATGGTTGTCGGCAATTATTACATAAATGGAAAGATGTCTTTAGCTTACAGTAGTAATATGTCGATTTTGGTTGCCAAAAAAAATAATCACACTAACCAAGGGGGAAACCGTACTTCTTATCTCTTTACTAATTTTCTTTTGGTAAATAACAGTCGAATAGTGATGTAATAATAAAAATATGGAACGTTAAAACATTCGTATGCTTTCAACTTTTTACCATAAAAACCAGGGGTGCGTTTCACTGACGTTCTTACGTTGTCGTATCTCGAGTTTGAACGTCTTTCAAAAGCAGAACTTAAATATTTATATGCATTTCTCTGAACTTTCTAAGTTACGCATTTGCGTAAGTTTAAAAGTAAAATTACGCTCACGTATTACTGGTGTTAATTACAGGTTTTGTTTATTTAACGGATATTTTCAAAGTATATTTACGTTTTGCGTTATTCCAACATTTTCGTACAAAGATGCGCAAAACTGCGGAATGTTAGCCAACCAGAATGATTCGGACGATTTTCTTGCTGCCTAACTCATAGTGTACCCCTCCTCAGAACATGCTTCTGGACAAACTGTTCATCAAATATTCTCCTGTTTGGTGACGAGATAAATATTGCTATAAATGTTATTTTAGTCCAACTCAATAAACTGAAAAGTTAAACGTACAATTTATTATGTTGAATTGTTTAATAATGCCTCTATTACTTTTCTAAAGAAGAAGCTCAGAATTTTCCAGGTTTTGCAAAACGACAAAAGAAAACCCATGTTTCAAAATTGAAAATTATGGAATTTCAAGTAGAAGATTCTATATGGCACTGCAATCCTCCTACCGCTAACTCTAACTTTAGGCTTCAAAATTAGTTCATCTAATAAAAAAGATGAGAATAAAGACCAACAAGGCAAAGGCAACGTTCACAGGATACAAACCCCGACACACACCCAAGCCACCAGCAGGGCACTTAGAATGCACAAAACAAAAACCAGGAGCGGGTCGAGAAAACACTCAAGGCCAATGACAATTTAAGAAGGCAGACATCACAAAACATGCAAAAAATTCAAAACAATTAACATACAGACATGTGAAACATGTGAAGGAACAAAGATGGGGTACCACCTTGGATCGGTCAGTGGTAGTAACACCACTGGTGTGTTTAATCGGTTTTTAGGCGCGCCAAAGCTCACTCGTAGCCCCAACATGTTTCCTATATGAACAAAAGAGTATAAATAATATTAATCCCGCCAAGTGAAATTCTAACAATGTTAATGGCTACATTTGAGTAAATAAAAGAAACACATAAATTAACGTGTAGATATGTTCAAAAAGGTACAACCTAATGACCATTACAAAAGCACTCGATGCCTTAATGGAAGACATATAATTTTTGATATTTTTATAAAGAAGGCAGAAAAATTACTATAACCTATGATCCTGCGACTTTTGTAAAAAACATCTCCATAGAAATCTGGCTTACTAATACCTAGTCGTAAAAGAGTTTATAAATTTCAATAAAATTTTAAAATTAATCTGAAATACGCTGGTAAGACGCAATTAATAATAGCAATAGCCTTGTTTAAAAAGTTTGTCAGTTTAAATGAAAATTTCGTTCATTAAAATCATCGGGCCGGAATGTACACCTAGAAACTCTTATTAAATTGAAAATATTACCCATTTCTTTGTAGCAAAGAGGTCACTCTCCATCACATGTGGGATAGATAACAATTACAATCAAAATCATTTATTTTATCATATTTTTGCTACTTTAGTATTGTTAATGACAGAAATGTTTCACGAAGATAAGAAAGTTAATTTTAGCGGAAACGATTGCTTACGAATTCATAGATAATTCAATTCAGCGTACCTTTCAACTTTGATAACACTTAAATTTTTAATATGGTTGTATTATTATTTGATCGAAAGGGTCTCAAAATGTGCTCTTATCAATGAACAATATTTTTGTAAAGTATAACATCAATTAAATTTGAAAATATATAGCGTATTAAGGTCACCTTATAGTAGATTTAAACTATTAGCTTAATATCACTAAAGTAATTGATAAAAAAACAAGGTTAATATATACAATGCATACAATGTAACTGACCACGTATGTTATCGTTTATCTATAATACAAAAGAATGGCATAAATGTCAATCAGGACAGTATGTTATTTATTGAATCATGTTATGATGTACATTAAAGATCAAGGTGTAACGGTCACCACGTGAGCTCGCAGGATATTATTGCAAAAGTATTCTGTTTTGAATGCAATGATTATAACCACTTAGCACAACTTTTATTTGAAACGATACTCTTCTAGATTAAAGTTATGTCTATGAAATCGATTTGAAAATATTATTTATTTGATAACTAGGTAACACACTTTTCTAAGATGCCTTAAACATTATAATTATCTTATAATAATGTCTATCATGTCTATGGAAATACTAGAAATCGACTGCTGACGTGGTTTATATAAAAAACATCCAAAATATTGTATTGGTGAATTCATAGGTAGAAAAAAAAAACAACTAGTAAGGGAAATAAACTATTTACATGTTTTGAATTATCATTTCAATAATTGATACTCCTTTCTATGGAATGATCGTGCAAAGCGAGCTTAAAGGTAGTTTTTTCAATGCTTATAACTATGTTAAAAGCATAGCCCGTCGTTCTGTAGCTAAATGATTAAATTTTAACTACCTATTATCAACACAGGTATTGACCTACAATAATATGTTGACACTGTATTTTGTTTAAGGGCAAATATGATTTATTTATCATATGTTTATCAAACTCGAAGGTCGCCATCTATAACTGAGCTGAAAAATGCCTATACACCAAAAGGAGATTAAATATGAAATTAAAATGTTTGGTATCTAGGTTGAGTTTAAACTAATCAAACTTTTCAATGATTGAACGAGTATTAAGATGAAAAAAATGTAATTATATGACAGTAACATCGATTTGCTTTTTTAATATTTTGTCAATGACTACTTCCGGATCAAGTTGTTACTTGCATTTCTAATTTGTTTTTTTTTTCACAAATCTTGATTTTACTGTTAAGACTTAGTAAACAGTCCATGTAAATTCCCTCGTTTTTTTCTATATTTTAGCTTTATAATATACTGTATTAAAGAACAGTTAACTGATATATACTGTTATCAAGAATAGTGAGCTGTTATATAAGAAACAGCTTTTATGTACTGTGAAAAAGATAATTGATATTCTGATATAAGGAACAGTTAATGGTGAACTGTGAACAAACCTCATCCGAAACGTATATTACAGGACAAAAATAAAGAGTTAATTGTCTCCTTGCAAACATGTGAACTACAAACATTTTGTTATTGTGTGTGTGTGGTTTTTTTCTAATCTTTTGATTGTAAAATTAAAAACAAAAACTTATATGGCGAAATTGGACAAGTCTTAAACATGTGTTAATATCGTGACAATAAGCATGGCAGATACGCATGCGCTTTTAACTTGTAATAGATAGGCATGCGCCGTTGATAAGTTATTGAAATTGGTTCATACGCATTTCCATGAAGCACCCGTTTCGAAATGGCGGAATTTAGTCCTGGATTGAATAACATGTAATACAGATTATCGCAGAAAGGTACAGTAAAAGTACATTATTTGTTTAAATATAAGACAAATGTACTAGATTTTATTTATGTTAAACAAATTAAGCATTTTATATTAAAACATATTAATCATTTGACGTATATGCCATTGTCAAAACAAGAATACCAGAGTATATTTGCAAGAAATACTTTTAACAAGAACAATATAGGGCTGCAATAATTTTATTTATATTTAGATGTTAGAATCGGTTTGTGAAATGCATACCGAATTGTTATTATAATGCAGAAGAAAGTGTTTTGACTAAGTCAGTAGTCAATATTTTATGTTAGGACAGTACATTTTTTTTCCGGACAAAGGCCGTCTCAAATCAGATTTACTTCCTGTACAAAATACTTGGCCGAGGTAAATATGTTGTTTTGAAAAAAATGATAACGCATAATGAGATTTAAAAAGCAATATAAAATAATTTGTTGGAGGAGAACTTAGATATATAAAAACACTAAAAAGTGAAATAACTTAAAGAACTCCAAGAGTTCAATTCTGGACATTATTTAATTTATCTTAGAATGGCCAAAACGATTCGCAGATTTTATTTTTTAATTTTAAAACTTAATACAGTCCGACCCCGGTTATTCGACAACCCTTTATTTGAAAACCCGGCATTATCCGAAGTAGATCGGCGGTCCCGTTTTTATCTCTATATAAAACAATATAAATACGAGTGTATTATTCGAAATGGAATATCCGAATACCTCCTATTTTTCGAAGTAAAATTTCGGACCCGATTATACAATTATGAAAGAATTTCACACCTATTATTCGAAGCCAGCCTAATTATTATTCGAAGCCAGACTAATTGGCACAGATCCACTCGCTGACCGGTCGACTTGTGAAAAATATCAACAGTCATGCGTGTATTTAGACAATCGTGATAATAACTCTCTGTGTGTTCTTTAATCGAAAATGAAAAGCTATGCACCGTGTCCGATTTTGTTACTGTTATTGCTTAAAGATGACAGCAATAATTTTCATACATACCGTATATATGAATTTGTCAAAACATCCAAAACATTTTATTCATTAATTGTAACGCTACATGAGAGCCTTTATCCTAATCGAAAATACCAGCAGAGTTTAGCTGTAAATACTGTAGTGACAACACGGCCATTATCAAGACCTTGCGCGAAACGAAACGATACATAATGTAGAATAAAATGCAAGTATTTATATGTCTTCAATGTCAATACAATAATTTTTACACATCTTTTTTCTTTAATATTTATTTTTCTCAATTGATTACAGGAAGTAAGTGTGTTGTAAACGGTAGTTTTGCTATGATTGGTCAAAGTGGAGTAGTTTTCGTCTATCACACTATTCCGATTTCGATAATTCGAACCCATCGATTATTCAAAGTAAATATTCAGTACCAGGCACTTCGAATAAACGGGATTGTAATTATTCAACTTAAAATTAGTTCTCCTCTGTAACTTTTAAAGATGTCAGACTGTTTTGGAGGCTTTGGGTCAAAAGCAATATGCGGAAATTTCCCAGTAGTGGATCCAACAAATACTTTATCATTGTACCCAGTTTGGCATTGAAGAAAAATATAATCATTTCTAGGCAAAGCGGCATATAATTAATATATGCCAAGGTAATTATTGTTTCGTTTTTAAAATGCTTTTAAGTTAACAGTACGAGTTAAGATAGATTTTACATTCACGTTATAATGAACAGATTAAACAAAAGTAGTTTAAAACGGACATGAACAGAAAATGAATGTTGCTTGTCTGTAGTTAAGAGCTCCGTGTTCACAGATGACTAATTTATTGTGTTATTTGTTTGTTTTTGTACTAAAACAAATTGATTTCATAGAAGAGGCGATACTGGAAAAGTTTGGTTATATCATGACAAAGATACGCATGCGCTTTTACTGTTTGAAAGATACGCAATATGAAATGAATATTATGAATACTATTTCATAATTACGAAATATTATCTCGTTATTACGAAAAATAAATTTGTAAAAACAAAATGTTATTTCGTAATTACGAAATGATAATTCGTAAAACTTAATACGAAGTAACATAGCGTAAAAACGAAATAAATTTTTCTACGGTTTTAAAGAGTTTTGGTAATATTTACATAGACCCTGACTAAATGTAAATGCAGTTTTATTAACGATTGTTTTCAACCCAAGTTAAATAACTTAAAACTATTGTATATAAATGAAAATAATCGCCTTTTAATAGCGTTGCTGCCACAGCCGTGATAGTACATACGCTAGGAAACATTTTGTTAAAATTGCGGTCCTCTTCTCAATCCAAACACGGACAAGTTTTGAAACAAAATGTTATGATTTTATGATCGCACGGTGCCCATACATGAATTGTAAGGAATACAATTTGATTAGTGAAAATCTGAAGCCCCTTTATATTTATTTAGTTTTACTAATGTATATGATAAAAGAAAGTAATACAATAGCATGTTTATTTTTTAAGAAACATGTTAGAAAAGATTAATTGCCTCAAACGTTAAAACATTGCTAATAGGAACATGTATTTGACAAGGGGGTGGGGAATAGGATATTTTGGATAGAAAAAGGAATCTCACTCCAAAACCCTGTTCACTTAGATATAATAACATGAGAACAATTCGCCTTATAATCGCAAGGTTGATTCAGGCTTGCAAATGACCCCTGTGTGAGATTTGAAAGGTCTGTGTCATGCTCACAATGACATGAAATAAAATTAAGTAAAAACAACTTAATATTTCATAATTACGAATTAATATTTCGTAAAAACGAATGAAATGCTGGGTAAAGTGTCGAAAAAGTCATCTTACGGGCTCTGTACGTACTTGCGCATAAATGGGTACACACCTTAGCAGGAGAGGGAAAATCATGAAAAGAACACTTTCAAGTACACTCTTGGTGATATAAAATATATTCATGACACTTCACAATGTACTGCAGTACTTGTTATAATTTAATTCAAAAGATACTTAGCCTATATACATACTCATGTTTCCTTATCTAAATGACATTGTAGCCTGATGTAAATGACAAGTAGCCTGTAAATCCTGACTTTTGAAAACAAATCATGAGGTGAAATGTTTGCTCTTGCGGCTTATCAAATGTAATAAATTTAGTGTTCGCCAGCAGTCAGTACATGTCGAACTTATAGTACAAGACTGAATTATTTTAAAGAAACGATTATGTGCAAATATAAAAAAGACAAACAAAACAAAAGAGGACAAAACAGCGATCAAATGTTTCTCCCTGTTAAGATGCGGAGAATACCATACGTAGACATTTTTCTTTTTTAAACAATTAAGAATGAACGAAGGTGTGGCCACCCTAATGTACACTTAAATAAACTGACGAAATGATAATATAAGTCAGTTCTATTTATTAAAAAAACTGGTGTAATCAAAATCTAAATGCAATTTACCGTACGAATCACGATGTATTTAAACTTGTCTTAATTAAAGCTTGTACATTACAAGGGCTCGTTCTTTTCTTTTTGGGAATGTAAGTGTGAATGGTGGTGGTCACATAAAACCCACTGTCGTGTAAATCGGAGTTTAATAGTGATAAACTGGAGTAAATATATAAATTTTATATGGAAATTAATCGTGAACTTGAGAGGAATACGTTTATGAACTTAAATCTACTGATACATTTGTGGTAATGAAGTTATAGTGATAAATTTGATAGACAATAGTTTTGTCTTTCACTCAAAACGCCCGGAGGTGATCTTTCAAGCAGATCTCGCATTGGATTATTATCCGAGGTATATCTAATTGACGATTTCTTTGTAACATTGTTGTGACTTAAATCAAAATGTAACATAATAAAACTGGCCATACTAATATTCGCCCTCTGGCCTCTTGTGATAATCTCTGACATTTGGTGAACTGCTTAAAAAACTCCGGACACAACGATCGTCACGCATGAGAAAAGCGCACATCGGGCGTATCATATATGGTTCTGCATAGTGGATGCTAGGCGGCGTTTACTAAACAACGTGCTCGTGCCGGTCCACTGTAGGAACACGTGCATACTGGATTTATCACGACCATATTTTGACATTATTTTGACTTTATTACTCTCGCTTAATCTTGTTGAACTGACTTTCCTGTAGACGCTGGCGGCGTAAGAATACGTGCTCGTGCCGGTCTACAGCAATCAAACAGACGCTGGCGGCGTAGTTTACGTGCTCGTGCCGGTCTGTGATATCTGATATTTCAGAACATACCTGACCAGGGATACAGCACCGATCATTAACGGACAGAAAAGAGAACTAGAATCTGCATGTACAATGATAACCACCACGATGAATGATATACAAGGCGATGTCAAGCAGTGCACAGTCACTACCAATGTGACTGTGCCTAAGGTAACCTTTTGTTTCTCGAGCCCGACAAGTGATGATTGTGATGAACATACCCCGATTACATTTGGCAGTACAGATACTCACTTTACATGTGCCCAGAATCCATGCTCACACAAAACCTCAGATTGTCACCAATTCATTATATCTGGATATAGTCAAAATGTTGATGTACTTTTGGACACTAGCTATGACTGCTTAAACCATGTTACTGCCCCCCATGCTTGTCCCGTTACAAGCGATGCTACTACGATGCTTGACAACTCAACAACGTCAACACGCACATATCATGAGTTCGAACCTGTAACCATAGACCACAATACCGAGGTGAAAGTGCCGGTTAACAGTGAACCACCCGTCGTCCTTGTGACGCAACCCGACTTCGACGACGATATCGCGGTCGGCACCGAAAGTGATCAACAAGACAGGTTTGCTGAGGAATATAACAGACTCATTGTATGGTATAGAGACTTACCTGAAGGTATGTTCGTAGCTAGAATTCTTAGGGAATACTCTCACTCAGAATCAGACTTAGATGGTCTAAGACAGTTATGCTTTGAGGCATTAAAAGCAAATGATGACTTTCCCTTTGATTTGCAAGCTGAAATGAAACGTAGGGTGGCTACACGTAGGGGTGATACCGTGCCAGTTAAATTAGCAAATGACATTTACAAACTGGTGTCTGTATTGGAAGGTGAACCTTTCAATGCTATTCAAGACTTGCTTAGCAAAGGTAAACCCAAACCTCCTCCCACACCGTTGCGCAATTTTGACAATAATGCCCATATTGGCCCAACTGCGCCTGATGTGAATATGTTAAAAGACACAATCTCCACAATACAGGCGGAAGTTCTTGGCATTAAACAAACTATTCATGCTAATGAAAAACTTAGGGCGGATGAAATGGTATTAGTGCATCGGCAGTTAGATACTTTAAAGAATGATATAGTGCAAGGGAGACAATTACTGACCGATTGCTTATCTAATATGGAAGTTAAAGCGTCCCACAATATACAAATGCTTCTACAACCGTTGATCAACAACCACATCATGCTAGCCGAACGCGTTGTGAATTTAGAAAACTTCCTCGACTCGAATGGTATATTAATTGCACAGAAACTTAATATGAATCCCTCTGATAATGTCATCCCTACAGTTATTGTCAATGCGCATGATCACACTGGGAATGAGGATTGTAATAGTGACGTTAACCGCAATGAAAGCGTTAATATTCCGATTTATAGTGACCGTATGCATGCGCAGTCCGTAAATGGTACGCCTCCACAAAGAAGTTGGTCGCCGTCGGTTAATACCGTTAACAATGACAATCTGCATACGTCGCCGGCACAAAATAATATGAGTTGCGTGACGGCACGAACATCGTCACCCGATAAGCATGAAAATGTTGAAAATCGACAACAGGATTTCGAAAATGCCGACTGCTCACTCGACGAAGGACGCCACATTCCTGTCTTAGTAACAGATTCACATTCCGACGGTTTTACCGTGAAATCACGTGATAAACCCAAGCGATATTGTATTCATGGCTACTCAAAAACTGTTTCGCTTAGTGAGATATCTGAGTATGTTCAGAGCCAAGGTTTTAACGTAACATATATACGCAAGACTCCGACAGTCCGCTCTCCTGATCGAGTCATCATACAAATGAACTTAAAAGCTGACGATACTACTGATATGATAATGCAGGACTATTTCTGGCCCCGGGGTGTTAAGTGCACGCCATGGCAATCTTCTGCTTCTATGCAACACCGACGTCACGGTCGTAATGAAAGAAACTCTCAGGAACTACCTCCGCGCATGCGCACTAATCGACTTCCGCATAACGCTGGTTCCAATTCAAATACGGACAGACATTTCCCATCTCAGCAACACAATCACGATGAACATGTTGACAATTACTATGACTAGATATATTAACATTTATAAAACGATAATGGGTGTTTTTCATCATATCACACTATATCACCTGGTATTTCTTATGAGTACCCTTAACCTTTTAACGTGGAACGCGTCTGGTATTATGTCTAGCTCGGCGTATTTGTGTGAATCATTATCGAAACATAGCATAGACTTCTGTGGAATTTCAGAACACTTCTTGTACCCACATAATGTTCACTTTTTACATTCCCTGAACTCAGACTACCAGGTACATGCAGTCTGTGATAAAGACCACTCTTTTCCAGCTCTAAGGAAAACGGGTAAAGGAGGTGTTGCTTTAATGTGGCATAAACGTTATGATGAGTATGTATCTCCTTTATGTATAGAAGATGATAGAATAGTTGGGGTTCAATTTCAAGTGTCTGAAAACCAGTATATGTACATTTTCCAAGTATATTTACCATGCGTCAACCACTCGGTAAAGTTCTTTAGAGAATATATAAACAAACTCTATGATATATGGTATACATATAGTAGTTCGGGAACAGTCTTGTATCTCGGGGATTTTAATTCGAAGTTTGAGGTCAACAGCGATCGTACACGGGACAAGTTATTGTGTAAATTTTTTGCAGATACTAACCTTTTGCCGATTAATTGCACAGATATTTGTACTGGTGCAAATACTACGTTTGTTTCATATGACGGCAAAAATCGAACTTTGATAGATTTTATTTGTTTACCCATTGAGCTTACTGAGGATGTCGTGCGCTGTGAAATACTTGATGACAATTGTTTGAATGTGTCCACCCATAGACCAGTTCTATGCACCATAAATGTCCAGTTTCTCGGAAATGGTCAAGAAGATTTTACTAGAGGCGGTGATTTGATAAACTGGGCGAAA
Source organism: Ruditapes philippinarum (assembly GCF_026571515.1). Taxonomy (NCBI): domain Eukaryota; kingdom Metazoa; phylum Mollusca; class Bivalvia; order Venerida; family Veneridae; genus Ruditapes; species Ruditapes philippinarum. The sequence goes on from NW_026856408.1 coordinate 26,197, forward strand.
TGCACACCTGAACAAATTGATTTGTATAATAACACTCTGTTATCAAATAGTCTTTTACAAGAAATTACATGTAATGATTTTGATCTCGACCCAGCATCTATTGATCGTGACCATGAAATAGTAGTACGCTGTCTTGTGGACGGTGCAAATGCGACTTTACCAAAGCGACGCCCCGTTTCTTACTTGAAACCATATTGGAACGACCCACTTAAGCACTGTCATAGTGAAATGTCAAAACTCCGAGAAGAGTGGTGTAGACAAGGACGGCCGCGTGGTCACGAGTGGTCGGCTTACACCGAATATAAGAACGCCAAACGTGAATTTCGGCGCATTCATCGACGTCGTGTTGCGGAGCACATGGCCGAGGAAAACGCGGAAGTTGATCGCACTGCAGAGGTTGACCCCGTGACCTTCTGGAAAAATACGAATAGGCGCCGAAAACCTAGTAGATCTTCTGCCAATTCCGGTATTAAATTCAACGGTACGTTGGTCAGAGACAAAGTAAGAATAACACATGGTTGGCATGGCTACTTCAAAGAGATGTATGCGAATATAGATGAGAATGACTATGACAATGTCTTTAAGACAGAGATATCGCAACGCCTACATGATATGTTACCAAATTTAGTTCCCGACCAGTCTGCGGTTGTAACGCCTGAACTAATTAGTGAAATCATAGGCTCGTTTCCTAAAGGTAAAGCTGCGGGGCATGATAACGTTACTTATGAACATTATAAGTACGCTAAAAGTGTTGTTTCCCCTGCATTGGCAAATATTTACACTAGAATGTTACGCTCAACGCATGTACCAGACAGTCTCAAGCGTGGTGTGATTATTACTCTTCATAAAGGAGGTAATAAAAGAAAAGACGATCCGGACAATCACCGGGCTATTACCCTAGTTCCAGTAGGTCTTAAAACATATGAATCTGTTCTTATTGCACGATCAAAAGATGATATTCTCTCTACCATCAATATTCAACAAGGTGGATTTCAGGACGGTCTCTCGTGCTTAATGACGTCATTCCTTTTAAGAGAAAGTATATATTACGCTAGAGAGTATGGCTCAAAATTATATGTGTCATTTTTAGACGGGCGTAAAGCTTTTGATACTGTCTGGCATGATGGTTTATTTCATAAATTACTATTTGATACAAATATTGACACTACAACTTTCTTAGCGTTCCGTGCTATGTATCAAAATATGACCAGTTGTGTTCGATATAAAGGCGTTTATTCTGATTGGTTCCCCGTACTTCGTGGCACAAGGCAGGGAGGAAAAAGTTCCCCGATCCTATATTTACTGTATATAAATGAATTGATAAATTTACTTGAAAACAGCAACTGTGGCATAAGTGTGTACAATAACAACATAAGTGCTCCAACAGTAGCAGATGATATGACCTTGGTGTCTCTTTCAATTTCGGGTCTTAACACTATGCTGGATATTTGTCACAGATATTCCAAGAAATGGAGGTATGAATACAATGCGTCTAAATGTGGAATTATTTCTTTCAATGAGCACTTTAAAATAGACAATAACAGGGCTTTCAAACTTGGTAATGAAGTGATTAACGAAGTAACCAATTATGTTCATCTTGGCATTAAATCGGACTCTTTTCTCTCGACGAAAGATATCGTTGAGGACTCTTGCAATAAACTACGTGGGACATATCTTAGCATTGTGAACAGTGGAATCAGTCCCATTTGCTTAAACCCAATCTCTTCTATGGTGATCTATAGTTCCATCGTCATTCCGAAGTCTTTGTACGGATGCGAACTTTGGTCCACTCTCACCGGTTCCGACATTCAACGCCTAGAACAATCCCATAGATTTTGCCTTAAGAATATTCAATCATTTCATCCATGTACCTCAACTGATCTCACTCTATTGTCGATTGGTGCAAATTCTATTGAGACAATAATTGACCATAAAAAACTACAATTCTTAGGTCAGCTTTGTAGACTGCCAAATAAATACCTCGCAAAAGGATTTTTCAATAAAAGACTTTTCCACTTTTTAAATGGCGACAAACAGTCACACGGATTTTTACCGGACATTTATCGCATATTGCAAAAATATGAGTTGAAGTATATTTTAGACAGTTATGCCGCTGACGGCATTTTTCCATCAAACTATGCTTGGAAGGATTTACTTGGAAAATGTGTATTGTCTCGGGAGCGAACACTAATATTAAATAGACTAACTGAGCAATATAGTTTCTTGAATACCATGTTCTCCAAGAATTCAAAGTCTTGTCTACTTTGGAATGTTGCAAGGCAAAATCATAAACTTATATTCATGTGTAGGCAACTGATGAAAATTGTTTCTCGTCAAGTGTCTAGAAAATACACTACGGAATGCTCCAACTGCAAAAGAGTATGTGAAAACATTGTTGAACACCTAGTGTGCTTTTGCCCAAATAAGGATTCTGAGAGATCTAAATTGTGGGATTGTTTAATTGATAAGTGGGGATATGAAGGTTATCAATCTTTTATTGATATGTCGCCCTCAGATCAATGTGATAAACTTATACAAGTATCCGTGTTGTGCTCAATGAACGGATTTATCAACCATGCACTTGCCTATAGACTATGCTTACTTGTTTAATGTAGCATCTGTACTAAAGCCAATAGACCGTCTGTTTATGTTACATAAATGCCAATATACATGGATATTCTCCTTCAATTTGGCAATTTTGATTGTACAGGTGTGTTGTTGACGAATTGAAACACATCTTCTTTGTTCTAGTACTTTCGTTTCGAAACTAGACTTAAGATTATGTTCTGTTCTGTAATGAATTTTGATTCGGTTGTATAATGTAGAATATATGCTTTCGATTTAACTTTCGCTAATATATTCATTTATACTATCGACGTATTCATGAAACTCTTGTAATTTATATGTTCTATAATATTTGAAGTGTACCATGTTTATGCATGTTACTCAATTTACAAATGTTACCATATGTATTTGATTATATGTACTATAACCTGTTTGTAACATATGTTATGCTCATCAGAATTGGTGGATTAAAAGATATATATATTCTTATTGAAAAGTGTTAAGAAGCAAACAATAACGTTCATTAGACAAACGACTGAAGAAATTGATTGTTTCTTGTCAAAGTGATTGATACATGTATAAAAATGTTACCCTACCTCGTCACTTCTCTTAAAATTTCTACTGAAAGCACCCACTTTGAAGTATCCCTAAATTTACTTAATTGAGGGGCTTTTAACAAAGGGTGTATTTTTTTTTCAGAAGTATATTGGATGATCTTCATATTTTATTTAGTTGTGCCATCTATCTTAATTTTATTAGACTTTGAAAATATGAGGAACAATTTTTTTAATGAACATACCTTTATCTAGCCAATAAATTCCTATTTTAACTATATGATAAAAATTTAACTATTTTTTATTTAAATATGATCTAAACGATGCATAAATAATAATGTTAATGAAAAAAAAGAAAGAAAAAATTGACCCTACTTGAGTTTGAACCCACAACCCTAACTATCTATTATTTATTACAATACTATACTATAATTATCAAAACAAATTTGTAGTGCTGTTTTCTTGGCTTCAAATGATATTGAAGTATTATACCTATGCATCCACCGTAACATGTACTATACTATACTATACTTCACTATAATTATCAAAACAAATTTGTAGTGCTGTTTTCTTTGCTTCAAATGATATTGAAGTATTATACCTATGAATATAGGTGTACATTCCATCGTAACATGCACTATACTACACTATAATTATCAAAACAAATTTGTAGTGCTGTTTTCTTTGCTTCAAATGATATTGAAGTATTATACCTATGAATATAGGTGTACATTCCACCGTAACATGCACTATACTACACTATAATTATCAAAACAAATTTGTAGTGCTGTTTTCTTGGCTTCAAATGATATTGAAGTATTATACCTATGCATCCACCGTAACATGTACTATACTATACTACACTATAATTATCAAAACAAATTTGTAGTGCTGTTTTCTTTGCTTCAAATGATATTGAAGTATTATACCTATGAATATAGGTGTACATTCCACCGTAACATGCACTATACAATACTACACTATAATTATCAAAACAAATTTGTAGTGCTGTTTTCTTTGCTTTAAATGATATCGAAGTATTATACCTGTGAATATAGGTGTACATTCCATCGTAACATGTACTATCCTATACTACACTATAATTATCAAAACAAATTTGTAGTGCTGTTTTCTTTGCTTCAAATGATATTGAAGTATTGTACCTGTGAATATAGGTGTACATTCCACCGTAACATGTACTATCCTATGCTACACTATAATTATCAAAACAAATTTGTAGTGCTGTTTTCTTTGCTTCAAATGATATTGAAGTATTGTACCTGTGAATATAGGTGTACATTCCACCGTAACATGTACTATACTACACTATAATTATCAAAACAAATTTGTAGTGCTGTTTTCTTTGCTTCAAATGATATTAAAGTATTATACCTATGAATATAGGTGTACATTCCACCGTAACATGCACTCTCTTATGGAATGTATCATTTATGTTGACAGAAGGAAATTTAAAGCAGCCAAATAACATTTTTGTTTTCTGGTTTTTATTATAAAGTCTTCGTAAATATATTTAATCACATTGAAATAAGCTTTTTGAAACAAAAGTATATCTTCCATTTTTTGTGTTTTTATTTTGATGAAAATAAGATACCAGAGTATATTGAACAGATTTACTAAAAACATCGCTTAAAGTTTGATATATTTTATATTAGTAGTGTTTTGAGAAATTTGTACAAAATTGTTGAAATTTTGTTTAAAACACTGTTTCAACTTTGTCCAACTTCACCGTTATACAAAAAAGAGTACAGTTTATATATTTTCTTTTCTGGCAAATACACAGCCTCAGATGCGTAAACAATTGAGAAAATTGTTGACAAATTTAAAAGATTTTGCCTGAGCAATCACGCAATTTTGTAATTGTTATTGTTTATACAACCCAAGAAATCAACAAATGTACAATTCTATAATCTTGCGAGAGTGTTTAGACGACATTTCACGTTTAACTAGAGGAGGTAAGTGTGTTTGTGTTGTAAAAAAGCGACTGCAAGATCAATCACGTGTCTGTAGGGACATTTCGCTCAATCCAGATTAGAAAATAAAATAGAATGCACATTGCTCTTGGACATAATTAATATTGAGTCATTATTTTTGCATTTAATTGTTCATCACCAAGGCGATTCTTAAGGAAAGTTGGTTACATTTCGATGATGAAATATTGATTAAAAAGATAATAATCAACAATATTTACGAAATTACTACACAGGAAATTTTAATGTTATGAATTTTGTCTCACCAGTCGTCATCAAATTTATAAATGGGGTATCATTAAAACTTGAGCATAAACCTAACTGTAACGTAATCAAGTGTCTCTTACAACATGTATCAAATCCTAGCAAAGGTGACTTGCTGTATTTGGTTCAAACAGTTTTTTAAATGTCATTTTTAAAATGCCATTGAGCTGATATTCATGATGAATAACAAAAGCTTAGAAAATGTCTTCTAATAGTGGCTCATAAAATATGATATTATAAATTTAAAATCCTTCAATAGCTTACGTGATTTTTTCGTTACCAAAACTTTAATTTAATTAGTCAGCGCTACGGAGAGTAATATCGTCAAAATGAATGACGTCTTATTTTTGATTAATACATAGTACCAACATTGATAATTTATTGTGTTGTCTAAGACCAGATGGTAATTTGTATACTTTGAAAAATGTTTGATAATGATTGGCATTTTCTCTATATTCAATCCTTAAAGGTCTGTGGTCAAGAATAGACATGTTTTTTTTTTAAATCTATTTCTCTACTTTATCTCGAGGTGTTGACTCTATTATCTGTCCTGCTGTAAAAATACCATGTTGTGGGTACATCATGCATGGTCTTAACAAGGTAACAATTTTCAATAAGTTTTTATCTTTGTAGTTTGTCATAAAAATGTTTCAACTGAAGTTTGTTTGAGTAAGCCAATTGTATATTCACTACAAGATTTTTAAGAAAATGCAAAAATAAATCTTTGATTTAGTGTCGGTGTTATCTACCCAACCAATAAAACATTTTTTCAATAAGCAAACTTTTAAAAAAGAAACGCTACCGGCATCAACATATTGTTATTCAAGATCGCCAGTTTTATTTATTATCCTCGAAACATTTTTAAACAAAATTGAAATATAAGAAGGGGCAATAAAATTATTGATAAAGGATTGAAAATTGAATGGAAAACTAATACATATATTGACAGAATGTAAAAATAGATTGTAAACATGGTTTACAGTGGGTTTTACCAGGGCTTTGTCCTTAAAAGGAGTTTGTTTGTTAAGGGCGTTTTTGATTTTTGCAATTAACGGGTTATTAAAAAATACTCGTTTTGTGCACATTCGTGAGTACAAATAAAAATCTTAAGTGTTTTATATGCTAACTAAAAATATATAATACTAACTAGTTAATATACATCAACTCTTATCACATAATGGTAAATTATACTGTATGTTCATCTGTATGTTCATCTGTTACATGAACTGTATGCAAGAAAGAATTTTGATTTGACAGAAACCTAAAATAGGCGGACGTAAGTGATTAAATAATGCATTACTAGTTACAAAATTACACTTAAAAAAATATGTATTTGGCCACACATACTTACTGAATATGGGTAATGTAATTTTAAAAAACCTACAATTCAATAGATGGAAAGAAACACGTCAATTCATGTTTTGAAGAGAAAAATATGCATTTGTTGCAGATAAGAAATATAAAATGTTCATCATAATGGGTTTATCCTAGCAAGATACTAAAGTTTCATTTGGATTTTACTTTAGCAAAGAAAAACGCCCCCGGTCGTCCGTGTTTGGGACTTTTATTTCATTTTGTTTTGCTGGCGAATTAAATCCAGATGCGTACGTGAGTATAAATATACATAAATGAGCAGGAGAGGGAAAAAGATCAATAAAAACTTTTTCAAGTACACTCTTGGTGTAATCAAATATTTTTATGACGCTTTACAATGTACCACAGTACTTGTTATAAAGTAGATCAAAAGAAACACACCCTCTCTCTACATATACTTATTTCTCCTCATCGAAATGACGTTAAAACGTGGGTACCTGATCAAATATAAAAATGATATAAAGAGTAACAAGAAATGGGTACAAAGCTGTATTACACAGAGATATGGCAGATTTATTATGAAACTGAAGTAGCCTGTAAATCCTGACTTTTGAAAACAAAGCTTGAGATGAAATGTTTGCTCTAACGTCTTATCAAATGTAATAAATTTTGTACTTGTCAGCAGTTAGTACTTGTCAAACTTATTTTGGAGGCATGAACAATAATTTGAAAGAAACAATTTTGGGGCGTATGACAAAGTTTTAATTTTCAGAAGTATTTTGGATGATTTTGTCATATTTTATTTAGTTTTGTCATGTATTTTAAGTTTCTTAAACTTTTAAAATATTGGGAAAACGTTTTTTTTTAAATTTAAACCCTTTGAAGTTATCTAGAAAATACATTCCTTTAAAAACCCTATTGTTTTAAAAAATTTAACTTTTTCACTTTCAAAAATGGATCAAAAATATTGCATAATAAAAATTTTTGTTAAAGATCAATAGAAAAAAAAAAAAGGTTTACCCTACGGGGTTTGAAAAAAAACCCTCATTTTTCAATGCATTTGACACTTTTGTAGCCTCCCTTTAAATTTACTTTTTAAAACCCGGAAGAAATGCATTTTTTAAGGGAACCTTAAAGTCATACCTTTTTAATTAGCAATGTTATACGCTCTGGGCTTTAAATTTAAACAATTCTTTTTATTAAAAAACCAAAAATTATATACAAATTATACAAAAAGGTTAGTTACAAACATATGAATCAAAATTTAAAGGGAAATACAACTTTAAAAAAATATAAAACCCACCCAAGACTCAAAATAATCTGTTTACATGCAGTACACTAGTATACAAGGTATACTACTTTGAATCGTCATATAGAAGAAGAAAAAGACGAAGAAGAAACAATTATGTATTAAAATAGTGACTTGCGATATATGCATATTTTGCAAACAAATATAAAACAAATTCAGAATAAACAAATCGCCAAGTCCCATGGACATAAATTTCATTGGTTATAGATAAACGCCATGTATATCAACATAGACAATCAAGTCCAACCATGCTGAAAATCCTATTACGACCAATACTGGAAAAATGCCCTTTTTCACCTTTCATATTTTATAGCGTTGATAAACGGATTCAGAAAAATTGGCTAAATGAACCATTATTTTATAATCAAAATATTGTTATATATATATATATATATATATATATATATATATATATATATTATATATATATATATATATATATATATATATATATATATATATATATATATATTAAAAACATGACTGTTTAAAACCTTAAATGGAAAACAGCATTCAGTATATGATCTTATCATGGAAGCTTCATAGACAGAATTGTTATTATACTGTTTTTGTTATTAATGTAGTACTTTAAGAAAAATAGAACATATTTGATTGATTGGTTTTGATAGAATGATTGTTTGACTTTTCTTAATAAAAGATTGTACAAAATTGGTTTGTGAATCATTTGTTTTTCCCTCTCTAACAGAACAAGTTGGGGGTATAAAACTTTTAAAAAATTTACTTCCCACTATTTCCATATATAGCAAAGACAAAACTGCCAGTACATAAATAACGATTCAAAACACTTAATAGTGCTGGTATCAATGATCCCGAAGGACCAGAAAAATATAACAACACGGAATTGAAGAACAAGGCAACTTTTTACAACTGCCACACAGCACTTGACACCTGCTGTTGTGAAGTATAAAAATCCGACATAAACCTTAGGTAGAATTAAAAGTATTTTGCCCAAAGATGATCGAGTCTATTATATCTTTAAGTTATCTGAAACCGACCTCGGGTCATTTAACGTTGTATGGTATGGGAAATGATATAATTTAATTGCAGCTGTAATTATTTTCCTATTCTTTATTTTAAGTTGTAAACTGTTCGTGTTCATTAAAACAAATTAATGCTCCACGGAATCAAACGGGTAATAACAGGTTTTGTTTGTTTGTTTGTTTCATTTTACGCTTTTTCCCAAGAGTATTTCAGTCATATAGGCAGGTAGTTTCCTAACCATCGTTCCTGGATAGTTACACCAGTATTAGACTATCTTCCTCCGTGCTAAACTACCAAAGCATCTCCCGGGGATCGAATCCACGCCAGAAAAGTAACTGGATTAGAAGTCATCATTTTTTATGTAGATACACGTGTATGATGATAATGATTTCAGCATGATAATGATAATTATGTATTGAACAATCAGTGGTCATAAAACGAAAGAATCGGTATGATAATGAAGATATCAGTATAATAATGAATATATCAGAATGACTATAAAAATATTGGAATGACAATGAAATATCTTCATTATCATTCTAAAATCTTCATTGTCATTCTGGTATGTTTATAATCATTCTTATATCATCATTATCATTCTGAGATTTTCATTGTTATCTTGATATCTTCATTTTCATTCTAATATATTTATTGTAATTCTGATATCCCTTCCCTTATTTACTTGATATATTATCCCTTCGATATATTCTTAATCAAATTCCCCCGAGATATTCAAAATTGTCATTCCCAATTTTCTTTAAAATTTTTCCCTTCTGATAAACTTCATTAAACATACCGATAATCTTTTTAAACATAATTACACATTTTAATTTTTCATAAACACATAAACTTTCGGGCAGGGGTGTAATAAAAGGGCCCAAAATTTTAAAGAAAACGATATTACACCTTTTGTGTTTAAAAATACTTTGACTTTTACGTCTTTGCTCTTTTTATTTCCCCATAGGGGGTTTAAAAAGCGGGTAATTAATGTTAAACGTTACACAATAGGCGCTTTAATGAAAAATGACTCTTTGTAACAGTTTACCGTTCTTTATTTATATAAGTGATAAAAGAATATTATATTCGTGTAGATTCAATACTAAATTTATTGAACGAGTTGAATAAAACAGAGGCTCCCATAATATGAATTTATTCAACTCGTTAAATAGATTAAATATTAAACTCTACTCATTCAATATCCTCTATTTCTGAATTCATTTACATCATACATTTAATTGTATCTACATAAAAATTCATTCACATCTGAGTGATATTCAATTATTATTATTATATATATAAAAATGACAATGAAAATATCGGAATGAAAATGAAGATATCAGAATGACAATGAAGATATAAAAATGACAATGAAGATATAACAATGATAATGAAGATATCAGAATGACAATGAAGATATCAGAATGACAATGAAGATATAAGAATGACAATGAAGATATCAGAATGACAATGAAGATATCAGAATGACAATGAAGATATAAGAATGACAATGAAGATATCAGAATGACAATGAAGATATAAGAATGATAATGAAGATATCAGAATAATAATGAAGATATCAAAATAATAATGAAGATATCAGTATTATAATGAAGATATCAGAATGATAATGAAGATATCATTATAATAATGAAGATATCAGTATGACAATAAAGATATTGGAATGACAACCATACATCTTACTCCGTTTCATCATACATTTGTATCTACATAAAAATCCATTCACATCAGAGTGAAAATGGTAATATTTAATGATTATAAAGACATATAATAATGACAATGAAGATATCAGAATGTGAATGAAGATATAATAATGACAATGAAGATATCAGAATGTGAATGAAGATATCAGAATGACAATGAAGATATCAGATTGTGAATGAAGATATCAGAATGACAATGAAGATATCAGAATGTGAATGAAGATATCAGAATGACAATGAAGATATCAGAATGTGAATGAAGATATCAGAATGACAATGAAGATATCAGATTGTGAATGAAGATATCAGAATGACAATGAAGATATCAGAATGACAATGAAGATATCAGATTGATGGTGATATTAGAATTATAATAAAGATTTGTAATACATAATCTATGGATCATAAAATTGATCATCGGTAGAAAATATTTTAATTTCTGTTGATCCAGAAGTGTACTTGAACACTCAAATGAAGGCGAAAGTTCATTCACAAGGTAATGTTTTCTTCAAAAAACTTATAAAATTCATTTTATTTTAATATCGAAATTCAGTTCTACCCCTCTGACTTTCCTCTATATCATTTTAGGATTTCCACACAGTGTGGATATATTTTTTCCTGCGTGTGTCTGATGTGTCTATGGGTCCTTGCGTGGCGTAAAATAAGAAATGTGAATGCTACACAAAGTACGGGCTCAAAACAGAAAGATTTTATGAACACTGAACGCGGAATGATGCTAAATTTTCAAACAGACCTTTATTTCAACATTAATTGATATTTTTCTTTAAAACATGAAATCTGCGGTCAAAATTTCATTGGAGTTTCATATAAAGAAGATAAAGAGATCATGTTCAATGGCTGTTACATTTTTGTTTTAATCAAGGTGTCCATATTGCAGAGTTGTATTCAATGTGTTCTAACATGTAATTTGAAAAGTTGTAAAAATATTTCTTTATTCATATAGGTTAAAAGTAACCATACGTCCTAGGCTCCTAGTAGCCTTATTAATTTATCTATTTATCTGATTACTAAAGATTACATTTAGGTATTTTAGTATTTCATACAAATGGGGCACATTTTACCTTATGTGGAAAGTTTTGCTGTTTTAGTCTTTTTATGGAAGATAGTTTGTCATTTCCTTGACTAGTCACTTCAAAATGTTATCCTGAATTTAAAAAATATATTTTAGTGTCTTCTGTAAAAGTTTATATGTATAGGATATTGCCTCAGGAAAGTCATTTGTAAAATATTTAAAAAAAAAAAAACTGGCCATATTATATTTCCCTTTGGAGCTCAACTTATAACAGTTTGCTGACTTGAGAAAGTTCCGTTTATCTGACTCTTTGCTGTCGATTTTCTAAATAACTGTTTATCTATCCATACTAGTAGATTTTGCCTCATTCACCTATAAGCTCCAGACCTTATTTAATTAATACCAATAAATAACTGTTAATCCATCCTTACTAGTAGATTTTACCTCTTACACCTATAAACTCCAGACCTTACTTAATTGATACCAATAAATAACTGTTTATCCATCCATACTAGTAGATTTTGCCTCTTGCACCTATAAAAGCTCCATACCTTACTTAATTAATGCCAAAGCTCAATTCTGAAATCCATATGTAGTCCCGGAAGTGTAAAGAATTTATTGCATTGCCTCTTATCCCTCAAAATTCCATTTTATTCATATCGCCCATCGTTTTCTTGTTTAGTGCACACGCATTGTTTTACTTTAGGGCAATACGACGCTTTTCATGGAAAGCTCGAACATACCATAATCAAGGTTCCGTGATATCCGCCGTATTTACGCATTTGCGGACGTTTTTAAATAAAAATGTTCGCTGTTTTCATGTTTTAATGTTGAATTCTGCTTTAGCGATGCGTGGGCGGTAGCTTGCACTTACCAGTACTTTCCATGAACAGACTCAATCAAACTGAGCTTGCAACGTTTTTAATTTTGTGGTTTTGGGATCATAGCTGATTTTTGCTATTTTAATAATGTATTATGGGTTTATTTATTAATATACACAGAGCGTGCACTTGTAATATATAATTATCACATATACGTGATGCTATATATATAGTTCTATCGTTTTATGACCACAGACTGTTCAGTGTATATATAAGTGTATTGGCGGGAAGATAATGGACATGCGCATTACAGTATAAGATAAAAAAAGTGCAACATAGAACAAATAATTACTGTTATTTCTGTAACTTACCAATAACAAGCTATACTATTTGAGGCTGAAACACAAACAATTGATACTACCAAATCATGCAGATTTATCTAGTTAACCAATTAACTCATATACGCGCGTTGTTTTCACTCCATTTCAGTGGAAAAAAATACTCTATTTCGGCCTTAAACACTTGTTTTCGTTTAAGAATGTTTTATAAAAAGTGATCACATTTTTCGGCGCCGCCTCATCAAGAAAATTGTGGACTTGTAAGTGGCTAAAAATGGTCTCAGGTTGATCATAGGTAATTTGTAACCAACGCTGAAAGCCATTCATGTAAACGACAATAAATATATAAAAACATATTCACTGGTTTTGTTGTATATTGACATTAACAAATAAATATCTTAGTCATTATTCTATTGCGGCTTCTCCGATAATTAAATCTACATGAGGCAAACGTGGCCGAGTGGTTAAGGTCGTTGACTTCAAACCACTTGCCCATCACCGCTGTTGGTTCGAATCCCGACAGGGACTTTGGATTATTTCATGTGAGGAAGCTATCCAGCTAGCTTACGGAATGTCGGTGGTTCTACTCAGGTGCCCGTTCGTAACTGAAATAATGCACGGAAGGGCACCTGAGGTCTTCCTCCACCAGGAAAGCTGGAACGTCGCAATATGACATATACTGTGTCGATGTGACGTAAAACCCAAAAAAAAAAACCAAACAAACAAACATGAGGCAAAAATGCTGAAATCCATATCCGCATTTTTATTGTTTATTTGTATATCGGTACATGTTATAATGTCAACTGAAAGAAAGTGACACATTTTATATATCGATGGAAAAGTTGTTATTTGCCTTACAACTTCATTCAAAAATGTTTGCAAAAAAAAAAATTAACATAAAGATTCATGTTTAAACCAGGAGACCTCTTTTGACCAGTTCCGAAACATGTATTTTTGATGACGGGATTACTATCAGAATGTACCCAAATGAAAACTTTCGCGTTTTCTTTCAAGAAATAAATGTTTTTTTTATATTGAAATATATGAATAAGTCTTATTATGTAAGAAAGTGTGCCGACATTTTATTTGAGGTTATTTGAGGTATACGTATTTTAAAGTTAAATTATAATCATTTTTTTTAAATGCGCTTACTGTAGGCCACTATAATATAGTAGGAAAGTCGTTACTTAAAATACCCTACAATGTTATCATTTTATAACAAGATTAGTATAGTGTAATATAACTGAAACTGAATAATGAAATAAAATGCAGAATATATAGAGCAAAACAAAACATGGACATGGATGTCTACATGTGTCAGTGTTGACAGATATTATTTAAACTAAAGATGAACGTTTGTCAGTATGGACAAAATTAAAACCATAGATTATCTATAAAAAGTATTTACCAGTAATGGGACTAGAATTAGTGTTGTTCAAGCATTATTGCAAAACAAAAACTTATTTTCATCTTGGACATTGTATACGATCACTGTTTTAAACAGAACTTACCAGAAATAATGACAAAAATCAAATGCATGCAATGCAGTTGCAGTTCTGCTTCATCTCACGCCAAGCATGGTGGTGCATTACAGTTTACAATACTATATATATGTATACCCCGAATGAATATTAAAATAATAAATAAGACTGGAAAATTGTAGTGTACTGACTTAGTTTTAGTATTAGCTCGCAAAAAAAGTCAAATTCTTCGTAGATAATATCACAAATGGCATTTGTAACGTTATATGTGCACCAGAACTTGCTTCGGAACTGGTGAAACCAACCAGATTCAATCAAGCAGTATTCTTACTAGAAAAAAAGATTATATATTTCCTAATAATTTTTAGGTTTGAAGTCGAATTAAATATCAACTAGCTAGCAGGTACATTTTATAAACCAACTATTTGTTAATTTGTATGCAGCTAGATACTGTTGTGAATGCAGGAAATGATTTAGTGGTCCTAGACCTACCGGACTGCATGCGCATGCGCGACGGTTTTCGCGGGACTGAAAAAGTCCCTGGATAGTTCTAGGACTGAGTGAATTGAGTTCTGCGTTGGCTGGCGAAGTGGCAACATCGAGACCAAGCTTTGGTAAGCTCCCGGCCTGTTTTCCCTTCTTTAGGCTATGATTTAAGGAAATACAACATTGGCGACGAGGATTAAAACTGGATAGCAGGGCAGTGACTTTTGCATGTCATAAACGTCGTTCATTTGTAGTCAATTTTCGCGACATTCTGGACCGTTGCATAAATTGGAAAATTGACTTTGACATACAGTTGGCATTGTAAAATAACCACTCGACGATAGCCTAAAGGGTTGATGTACTAGTATTTTTTGATTTTGTGGCTTCTAGCTTTTATTTAAAAAAATACTTGGTCAACATAAAGTTTGGGAAACTGCAGAATGGTATGCTTTTCATAAATAAATAATTCCACGCTAAATTCACAGTAAAGCACGCCCAGTATTGTCTTTTTATTTACTTTAGCCCTTTTCAGAAACGACTTTGAAGATATAAGAGACAGTGACAGCATAAAGACAGTGTGAAAGGTATACAAGTTATCTACCTTGAATATCTTATTTCAGTTGTTTACAAGTGAACCAGGATCACCAAATAAATTATTTCTTGTATTCTATATCAGAAATAATTGCGGATAATTAATTTATTGTAGATTTGTTCAGAAATATTTTACATAATTTCACATAAATTTTTGATTTAATTCTTGAATGTGAAGTAAAATAAATTAAATCAGCTGTGACAAAGTAAAATCTATATTATTTAAAGGAGCTGTCTCAAGTATTCAGTAAATACATTTGATTTAAAGAACCTGTCTCATATAAGTCGATTAAATTTTTTAAAGTAACTTTTTAATTAATATTCGGTGTATTCTATACTCGAATAACTAAATAAGTGGAATTTATTTTTTAAAGCTACTTTCACATATATATTCGGTGTATTCTATACTCGAATAAATAAACTTGTATCAATTTTCAATTGTATTCTATACATTGAAAATTTGTGATTACATTGTGTCCGCAATACATTGACTGACTTAAGTTATCATCATGTCAACATTTAATGTAAACACAATGACTAAAGAGGAGTTGATGAAATTGCCAGCTATTGGTGCGAAAAGGGCACTATCAAATGGATCCTTGCAATACAGGTATACTTGGTTCTTCTAGAACAAGGTTTACAAGTACGGTAGATGATGTCAAGTCTAAATATTTCAGTCACAGTGCATCCAGGTCATACAACACTAAATTGGACACAAGGTATGGCAACCCTAAATGTATATCTCCTAAGAAAGAATATACATCTGCTACTTATGTATATGGAGATACACAACAACAGTCGAGGTCAACTAAAGGGTCTTCTAGACATTTAGATAAATATGAATGCCAGAAGAAAAATTCAAGAAGAGACCGTCGAGGTTACCATACCAGATCAGAAATGTCAAGTGAAAGTAGCGATAATAGTAGAAGCAGATCAATCGGTAGAAGAGATGTTCAGTCCAGATACAGTAGTGATGGTAGAAAGAATCGGGACAAGATTGGTTGCAACAATCGGTCTTCTTCTAGAAACCGTTTGTCGAGAGATGATAAGTATAGTCGTACATCACGGTCGTCTTCTAGACACCAAAGATCAAAATCCAGAAGTCCGAGCTTTTCAAGGTCAAGATCATACAGATATAGGAATAGATCTTCAAGCAGCAGCAGTAGCACGAGATCTCGATCAAGAGGCTATGGTCATTCAGGGTCAAGACGTCATAAGTACGGGTCCCATGATAAGTATTGCAAGCCATCTAGACGACATGACAGAAGTCGCTCTTCGAGTTATTCTGATCGAAGCAAGTCAGAAAAGAGGGGTAACCCGAAGGAACTTCCAAGTATTTTGCGGTATGATGGGAAGACAAGCTGGTTATCTTTTAAAGAACAATTTGAAAGTTATCGAGCTGTTTCGAACTGGACTGACAGTGAAAGTAAAGATTACCTTACTTGGAGTCTTCAAGGTAAAGCGTTAGATTTCTTCACGATAACAAATAAAGCAGGGCATTGCTATTCATATAAGCAAATGATGAAGAAATTAGAGACCAGATTCGGCGACCAGGAACTTACCGAGACGTCACGTGTTAAGTTCCAGCAGGCTAGACAAGCATCAGATGAATCTTTAGATGATTGGGCAGATCGAGTGCTGACACTTTCGACATATGCATTTAAGGATCTACCCGAAGAATACAGAATGCGAGAGGCAATTTCGAAGTTCTGCCAAGGATGTATGGATAGAGAAGCAGGAAAGCATGCATGTTTCGAACATCCTAGGAGTATACAGGCTGCACTTAACGCTGTGAAGCATCACCAGTATATCTCTGAGGCAGTTGATGGCAAAAAGCATTCCAGAAGATCTAAAGATGATGTGTCAATTAATGCAGTAAATACATCAGCTGAAGCCAGGGTGGAAACAATTGCTGAACAAAGCTATGGAACAGCTTAGCAGTAAAATTCAGCAATTGACTACAACCAATAAAGAAACTGAATCTAGGACAGGAAGAGGGCTATCATGTTTCTTTTTGCAAACAAAGGGGCCACATTAAGAAAGACTGTCCAGGATTTAAAGAATGGTTGAAGAAAAAGGGGCTATCTAACACTACGGAACAACAACGAAATCCAGCAAATCGTGATTTAAACAAGAAAGGGCTGAATGAAATGGCCAACCGTTCAAGCCCGCAGAAGTAACTGGTCAAAATGGTAAAGATTCTGCGACTTCTAGTCCGGAAGCTGATGTCATCTGTGAAGAACAACCAGTTACAGATCACGAAGATGTTATTAGCCTTCGTAAAGGTGACAAGACTTCTAGTCAAGGTCATCAAAGATCATCTAAAACACCCTATAGTTACTGCAACAATTAAATCTGATGAAAAAAGACCATACAGATGGCATGACTTCTAGTCATGTTAATGAAAGTGAAGATATTTTTGAAAGATGGTAATACAGTCAAATTAAATTTAGGTATCCAAGAAACACAGAATGACGGAATTGTCAGCGTTCATCAAGTGCGAGCTGGTTCTTCTTTTGTGTTACTGACAGTCGGTGATCAAGAAGTCAAAGCAAGAATTGACTCTGGTGCTGAAATTACCATACTCTCTTCAAAAGTCTTCGTTACCTTGAGCAAAAAGCCTGCAAAAGTAAAAGATGGAGTTATGCAAATGACAGATCAAGAAGTAGTACTAAAAGGCTTTATCACTAAACCATTAAGATTGCAACTCGGATCTCAAGTATTTCATGAAAGAGTTTATGTTGCACCTATTAGTGATGAAATGCTGCTTGGACATGATATAATGCATCATTTAGGAGTTATGATGGATATGCATTCAGACACTTTAATTGTGAATGGTGAGCAGATTCCCATGAATACAAGCTTTAGAAAGGGAAAGCTGACTATTGCAAGAGTTTCAGTGGCAAAACGTACTGTGGTTCCGCCAAATTCAGTTGTTCGTATGTCATGCAGTCTCAACACACATCTGAGTGACTATTTTATAGAACCTGATGAAAAGTTGAATACAGTTGGTATATTGATGCCAAGGACATTGATGTCTTCAGATACGGAGCCAATTGTTTGTTTAGTCAATCCAACTGACTCTTACAAGACATTCAAGAAGGGTAAAGTGATTGCAAATGCATATGAAGTAGAACATATCCTAGATGAGCAAAGCGAAGTAGCTACATCTCTGCCTAAAGAAAATGAAGTGACTTCTAGTCATTCTAAAACAACATCGTCTAAATCTCGAAGGATTTCTAGTTCTACGAGATTAAGAGTTAGAACAGTCGCCGAACAGTTGTGTGAATCATTAGAGACTCCAACAGAAGTAGTTCCAGATCATCTGCTAAAGTTGTATCAAGCTTCTACTGAACATCTTAATCAGGGGCAAATTAAGAAGTTAGCTAAACTCCTTAGCGATTATGAAGATGTTTTCGCTAAGAGTGATTTCGATTTGGAAGCTTTACTACAATAGAGCATACCATAGACACCGGAGATGCAAAACCCATAAAACAACGCATGAGGCGCACACCAGCTTGTGTTGTTGGGGAGGAAGAAGAGCATCTGAAGAAAATGGTGGATGCCGGTGTCATACAGGAGTCTGTATCAGAATGGGCGTCCTCTCCAGTTCTGATCAGAAAGCGTGACGGATCTGTAAGATGGTGTATAGATTACAGAATATGATAAACAGAGCCCTTAATGATGTCACGGTTAAAGATACTTTCCCATTACCATTGGTCGAAGATTGCTTATATACATTGTCGGGAAGCATCTGGTTTTCTAAATTAGATGCAAACTCAGCGTATTGGCAAGTCAAGATAAGTGAAGAAGACCGAAAGAAAACAGCGTTTCTAACAAAATACGGTTTGTTTGAGCATGTTAGAATGGGGTTTGGTCTGACCAATGCACCAGCCACATTTTCCAGAGTGATGAATCTGATATTGCGTGGATTAACTTGGAAAACGGTACTGGCATTCTTAGACGATATATTGGTGCTGGGAAGGAATTTTGAGGACCATCTTGGAAATATAGCCGAAGCCCTAGAAAGATTCCGCACACATGGTTTGAAGCTAAAGCCAAGAAAATGTGTTTTCTTCCAAAAAGAAGTAGAATTCCTTGGAAGAACAGTTAGTGGGAAATAAAATGGCCATGACTTCTCGAGATATAGAAACAGTAGCCAACTGGCCATGTCCAAAAGTCATCCAAAGATGTTGAAAGGTTTTTAGGCTTAGCAAATTACCATCGTACATTTGTCAAGAACTTTGCGGAGATAGCACTGCCATTATACAAACTAACGGGAAAGAATGAATTTCATTGGGGCGATAAAGAACAAGAAGCATTTAATACATTAAAGGTAGCTTTAACATCACCACCAGTTTTAGCTTTACCAAATCAAGAAGATTCTTTTATATTAGATTCGGATGCTTCGGATTCGGCTATAGGTGCAGAATTACTTCAGGTTCAAGATGGAGAAGAGAAAGTCATTGCTTATAGCAGCTTTTCATTAACTCCAGAACAAAAGAACTATTGCACCACCAGAAAAGAACGTTTGGGCATTGTGAGGTTCACGAGGCAGTTTAGGCATTACCTTTTAGGAAAAGTTTTGTCGTGTTGGGCTTTCTTTAGGGATTCTGTATTTTTATCTATTTAATGATCACATCCGTGTTATTTGTGCCGTGTGGCGGCTGTAAAAAGTCTCCCCGTACATTTAATCAATGATGTTATATTTTCGATCCTTGAAGATCGTTCAGCACGACATAATTGTTGTGCTTGTGGTATTTTTAGTTTCAACTTTTCGGCATTTTCTAGTTGGGTGGTTCCAATATTCCTACTTGAATAATGTTGAATCACCCTTAGGATATGTTGCCTGCTTTTTAAATTTGTCTTTTGACGTCTTATCTGTGATATGCAGGCTTCATAACCTCTGATCCCCTTTCAAAATTCCATTTTAATTAGTTCCGCCCATTGTTTTCTCGTTTAGGGCACACGCTTTTTATTACTTGGGGACGATACGCCGCTCTTCATGGAATGGCACGGAAGTGTCACATTGAAGGTTCCATGATAACCGCCGTATGAACACATCTGCGGATGTTTCTAAATTCAAAATTTTACTATTTCATGTTTAAATGTTGAATTCTGCTTAAGCCGGTGCTAGGGGGCGTGGACGATAACTTGGCACTTTCCAGTACCGTCCATGAACAGGCTCAATCAAACCGAGCCTGCAACATTTTCAATTTTGTCGTGTTGGGCTTTCTTTAGGGATTCTGTATTTTTATCTATTCACTGTGAGAACCGATCACTCCAGTTTGACCTGGTTATTAAGATTTAAGGAACCACAGGGTCAGCTGGCTCAATGGATAGAGGAACTTTCACAGTATAACATGATTGTTAAACATCGAGCTGGATCGAAAAACGGCAATGGC